>NW_018735077.1:0-36136 GCF_002204515.2 Aedes aegypti | reverse complement strand
TTCTTTGGTGGGTCGCGAAAAAATTCCAAAGTACGAATTTATTTCCAAAGTTTTTTTCTATGTTTCCTTAAACTTAAATTCTTACTTTATGACAAAACAAGTTTTTTCCAATGATCAGGAATTCAGTCAGTTGGCACTATCTATATTATTCTAAGGTCGAAGTCGCCAATACAGCTTCTTTAATCGTTCTCTCTTAATAAGCCATACTCGAACTTCCATGAGTCGAAGAGAATATTGGCCCATGGAATATCGAATGTGATGAACATTATAGTACTCAGGTTTTTTTTTCATTTTCAATATGGTTCATGGTTTCAAAATCTCTATCATCATCAAACCTGCATGCTTCTCCGATATTTCTACGAAAACGTTTAGCATTCGGTCTAAGATTTTGTGGTTAGAAGGATAAAAAATATTCTGTCGAAAAAAAATTCACATACCTACAATTTTAGCTGCGAAATTGTCTTTTCTTGGATTGAGTTTGTAAAACAATCCTTAAACTTGAAAGTATTCCATTTTCTCCAACAAAATATTTTCAAACTTTCAGTATGTGAAGCAAACTTTCAAGGTCGAATAGTTATTGATGGTGCATGCAACTTCGATTATAATCGAAATATTGATTCCATGTGGTTCCGTGAGTCAATATTGAGCAATGGAACATCGACTCATGGAGGTGTGACTTAATTGGAAAAAAAAAAAATGCTAGAATATAATGAGTTCTATATGGAAATTTGATTGATGTTGAGACATTCAATCAATCCTTAGTGTTGTTAAAAGAATTTTCTATATTGAGACAGAAATCTTGTAACGAGCAGTTGCAAGTACAAAAGTAAAATAAATGATTTTATTCACTGTTTTTTAATCAAACATAGTGCATGTCAATGTCAATTACGTGTGGTATTGTGATATTGTGATCAAATCTCATTCCCATCATAGTAATAAGTGACCTCAGAAGCTTCAGTACAAAACTTGTTTCTGTACAATTTTTCACTGGTGGGTCGCAAAGAATACGCTTGTTGGATAGGTGGGTCGCGCAACCAAAAAGTTTGGGAAGCTATGGCCCAATGTATTGCTGTCAATTCCTTCAAAATTACTGATTTATTTTTTTCTCCAGGCGTAAAACTTTTACTGGCAAACGCTATGGGTAAATCGTTGCCATCAATATTCTGTGATAATACCGCACCACATCCTACATCTGATGCGTCGGTAGTCAATATAAATGTTTGCTTAAAATCTGGATATTGTAATAGTTTTTGGTGACATCAAAAATGATTTTAGAGCATTAAAAGCATCTTCACATTTTGATGACCATTCAAATTTTATGTTTTTTCTCAACAATTGATTCAACGGGTATGCAATTGTTGCAAAATTTGGGACGAATTTCCGGTAGTAGTTACAAAAAGCTACAAACCTTCTGACTTCGTCACTGTTCTTGGGAACTGGATAGTTCTTTACGGTATCATATTTACTACTGTCAGGCAAAATACCTCTATCGGTTATTCTGTGCCCTAAGTACGTTACTTCTGTATTAAAAAATTTGCATTTTGACAAATTTAATTTTAAATTATATTTTCGAATTCTTTCAAAAACAACTGATAAGTTGTGTAAATGGTGTTGCATTGAACAACCTACAACAATTATATCATCGATGTAAACAAATGCTAGTTCTGGCGTCAACCCAGACATTGCAATTGTCATCATCCTTTGAAAGCTGTTTTGGGCTAATGTTTAGTCCAAACGGCAATCTTGTAAACTGGTAATGACCTGATTGGGTCGAAAAGCTGTATATTTTTTCGAATTTTCATCCAATGGGATTTGGTGAAATCCCGACATTAAATCTAAAGTGAAAAATACTTCGCCTCTACCAAGCTGATCTAATATGGAATCAATTCTTGGTAAGGGAAATTTGTCACTTAAAATCTTTTTGTTGAGTTGTCTAAAATCTATGACAAGACTCCATTTTTTCTTATCATCTGTTGATTTCTTCGGAACCAAGAGTATTGGACTATTATATGAGGATACTGAGGGTTCATAATATTATCCTTCAACATTTTATTAACTTGGGATTGTATTTCATTACTTTGAGAATGAATAGTTTTATAATTTGTGTATATAAGTTGGAACTGGATGCATTCAAATAATGGTCTGTTCGTAAAAAATTGTTTGTAGTTACTGGTTTCATCGGTAGTGAAAAAATATCTGTATATTTTGTAATTATTGTTTTAAATCATTTTTTGCATAATCTGGAACATTTGTTAAGTTCAACTTCCTTCAAAAATTTCATTATTTCTTTTCTGTGTGTCATCGGGTTTATTATTTTTTCTAGTATTTAATATTTGATAACGGGTTAATGGTTCTAACATAAATTCTAGGTCACATTTGAAAACATTGATGGTCGTGATGTAGTATTCATAAATTTTACATACTGACAGGTTGGTGAAATTATTGCATTACCACAGAAAAGACCAGGCTTAATTTCCTTAGAAAATAAAACCATGTCTTCCGTGATTTTTAAATCTTTGATCTTCCGAATCACTTCACATCTCTGCGGAATTATGTAATTCTCATTTACTGTATCTTGGATTGGAACAGATACAGCTATATTATCAATATTAAAATTCAAAAGCCAAGATTCGTAATCAATATTGCATCTAAAAAGAGACAAAAATCTCTTCCTAAAATACCATCTGTTAAAATCGGAAAATTCGCATCAACTAAATGAAATGAATGATTAACTCTTATCCCATTTCCAAAATTCAACACTGTCTCTGTTATTGCCATTGTTTCAATTTCTCCTTCTGTAATGCCTGTAATTCTGTTTTAACTTTGTAGTTTATATTGTGATTTGTTAAAATTTTGTCAGTTTTAAATATAGAAATGTCCGCACCAGAATCTACAAGTAAAGTACAAACTGAATTTGCCATTTCTACTCCAATCTCGATAAAATTAGAAGCAGAAAGGTTTATGGTTAACACTGACCTAAAAATTTCTTTGACTTTGTTGTTGTTGTTGTTGTTGGGGAGCAGCTCTGTTTGGAGCATCGCGGTTCTGGTTTTGTGGTGGACCGTACGGTTGATCCACATTTGCCACATATACTCGATTAGGGTTGTCATATCGTGGACGATTATCATTAAATCTTCCACGATTATTGTATCCGTTATGGTAACCACCACGTTGGTATCTTCCACGCGAAGAGTTTATGATAATAATTGTTTTGGGGTCTTTGAGAAAAACCTCCTCTATAGCAATTTTCCAAAATTTCGGTTTCTGTTGAAACATTACCCTCGGAAATTCATTTTTCCTTTTCATTTGGGTTAAATTGTTTTATTCCGCAAATTGAAAACTTGCGATGATGTATTATCAGTAGCACTCTCTTGTGCTTTTTGCAAGGCTTCTCTAATCGAAGAGAAATTGCCAGCTTTTAGGAATTAGTTTAGTTTCGCTAGCGTTAATGCCATTAATGAGAGCATTTACGGCCTGCTTTTGTGGTCATTGCCTTTGCTACATTTCCGGGACCTTTTGGGAAATGTAACTATTTTCGAGTTTGCTACAGAGATTTTCAATCTCTTCACAGAAATTTAATATTTGCCCTCTCTGTTTTGTTGCATTTAATTTTGCAACAATCAGATCTGGTGTTAAAGTATCTTGACACTTTATTTTAATGTGCTCATTAATGCATCAATTGTTACTATCGTATCTGGAAAGCCCACAGCGAGCTTTTCCTGTTAAACGTGTTTTAAGGAATTTTACGGCCATTGCCGTATGGTTAGGTTGAATCAATTCTTTTAAAAAATTTACAGAATCGATAAACGATTCCAAACCAGCCGCACTACCATCATAGGGCTGCACTAAGCGCTGTTGCTTGTTTAACGTCAAACTGACGTTCCACTTCTGGTTGCACCATACTGATCGAAGTTTCGTCCAACTGGTTTTTGGTGTTTAAATTATCTAACTTGGCTTTTAAAACTTGATTTATTTCTAAATACCACTTTTTTGCATTACTTATTAAAATTTCATCCACAGAGTTTTCACTAAAATAAATTTGCAAATTTTCATAAATTTCCTTACAAGAATCTGATTTCTCTCTCAGGGTGTTCTCTGTGAGAGGAGTGTTAATTGATTTTTTTATATAATTATATAAATGTTTTAATTTTTCATATTCACCTCATTTGAAATTCAAGATTATTAAATCTTTGGAAATATTAACTATAAATGAAATTACTAAATAACAATAAATTTGTGATGCTTGCTATGTGTTACATAATAATTTTCCTAAATCAGTATATGATGGTGATGTAATAGTGATGTAATTGCACGTAGAGAAATAGATACACTGACCTCATCTAGTCGACTGGTCCGCGACTACAAACCTCAGCGACGGTAAGCCGGAATCATCTTACGTACGAACTGGTCCGCATTCCGCAACCACGAATCTCCGCGGCAGCAAGCAGGCATCATCTTCTTATTAAGCTGCCTAGAATCACTGGACACTGGCACCATCCCTGTACGTTGAATTGTTGCACCACTGCTCCACCGCAAAAAATCTCAAATTTACACGACTCGCAATTTCACCTTGAACCATGTAAAGTCATTCTTTTCCACTTTTTCTGAAATAACTTTTTCCGTGAACTCTCAAAATGCTCACATAATTGTGCACTGTACGGCGGTATTAGATTTTCATTTGCACACATACTGTACTGGAACCAAGAATGTTTTGTTCGTAATCACCTTTTAACCTTTTCAAACTGTGCGGAGGTTACTTAATTGTACTTCTCTCCTCGCTTCTTCTTTCACTTTTCCTTGCATGTACTTTGTGTACATCCTCATTATGACGAAAAGAATTAAAACTGCCACAATCACTACGAGTGTAGATGCAATTACTGTGTTCTCGGGCGTGATGCATTGGCAACAATCTCATCGTTACTGAAAAAGCCCATTATCACTTATAATATCACTGTTTTTCCACTAAAACTTTGTCTGATTTTCCACTAAGATTTGTCAGTTTTTCCACTAAAACTTTGTTGACTGTGAATATTTCACAAAGTGTCAACCAGTCCTGTCACGGTCGCCATCTGGTATGATACCATAAAGGACATATCGGAATTAGTCAACTTGACTCTATGGTTGTTGATTATGTTCTGTTTTTTATTTTGAAGTCAATCTTACAGCTAACCTCGAGCTTAATCTAGTACTCCACTATATTACGAGAAGGCTGAAACAACCAATATCAATTAACCAATCATAGAATACAAATTTAAAAGAAGGCGTTTACCAAACGGATGGGTAAACGTTTACATGTGTGTTCGCTGGGCCGTTGCACTGTCGGGTCAAATCAGTGCAAAGGCAAAAGTAGAAATTGTCTTTATGGGAATTGAAATATGAAGCTTCTCAGCATGAATGCGCTTCGTCATGAGAACAAAATAAGTTGCTCAAGTTGTGTTGGTATGTGGATAATCGATGGGTTGTGAAAAATGAAACCTAGTCGATTAGTTGAAAAATGACATGTACCAAATGCTTTGAAGATGCAAGTACAGCTAACTTGCGTGTGGGAATGTTTTCCTAGAAGTTGAGCAATGTAAGCTGTCATGATCCTTAAATTATGATCTTTTTGAAATGCGTTAAAATAAACATGCTACACCTTCCATCCAGACGACACCGTTTTATTTGCGGATTAGAAGGCGACGTGACAGAGGCCCTGTGCAAAAAAGCAACAATCCACAGCAAAACGCGACGGATTGGAGGGTGCGAAAAAACAAATAAAATTAAAAATACTGTACAAATCCATTGCCATCGATCAGCGTTTAACCGCGCCTCTGGCACTCGGCTCCGGTCCGGCCATCATCGCTCCGCGCCGGGGAAGGACAAACAGATTTAATCCAATTACAGAAACAGCACTGTCCGTGTGTTCGATTTGTGGATCCAGCCGACGGACGAGCTTTGTTGACATTCCGATTAGGATTAATTATCGTGATCAGGAGTAAAGCTCGCGCTTGCACCGATGAAACTCAATGTTCCAATTTAGGAATAAATCACCCGCAAATTGGAAGCCATAACGATCCGATATGATTTCTCCAGAGTTGAAACCGATTCCTGGCACGATAAGTAGCATCGAGAAGCCCTCTGTCATTTGGAGACATGGGCGCCATTTTTTGAGGGGCGCCATCACGTTTGGGTGCCCTAAATTATAAACGATGCAATCACACGACGCCATTGTCGTGTTTCTAAACGGTGGCCGGCCAGTATTCCGGTCACGATCCGACAAAAAGGCCCAGGGAAGGACTCTGATGAGGAATATGAGTTTCTCATTTCCGAACCGGGCGTGTGATATGGTTTTTGTTTCGTTCGGTCCCCGATCCGTGCTCCACCAGGGATGATAAGGGACCGACACCGAAATGGAAGGGGAGGGGCCCTCAAACATCTTGAGCGAATTGCAATTATTGATTGTGCCGTCGCATTCGGTGAGTCCCCGGAACCCCAGAACAATCACGGTTCCTTCACGGGGAGCTTTTGCTATTTTTGACACGTAGCGCCCAAAGTTGGCGATGCCGAGCAGAAAACATCGTTGTCTTTCATATCAACTTGAAAAGTTGGATTACGTTTCGGAGCACATCGTTACAGATAGATTAGTAGGCGCGCATCAAAGATACCGCTGACGAAGGAGGCTGTGTGTTTTTGTGGGCGATTTGGTTGGGGAATTTCGTTTTGAAGGAATTGTCCCAAGGAACGTGATCTTTCTGGAAGCAGAGTAAGGCCCAGAGAATTGGGTTTCGATTTACTTCGTCGCAAGCGCTATTATTCATCATAACAAAGTTGAAATGTTCCATTACGGCGAATATTTGAACTTACTTACAATTTAGATTAATTTTACATGTGTAATTTTGTGAAAGCTGTTATAGTTCGACCACTTGTACACATAAGATGCAATAGAACTACTGTTTTTCGATGAATAACTTCAGTTCAAATTACCCACATTGCACTTTTCACCAAAATCACATGGACGAAGACGTACAAAGCAAAATTTGATTAACAATCAACCACAATACGATTCAAATTTCTTCTCGCTCCATAATTATTTATACTACGAAAACCTTCGTTCATCTTCCTTGAAGGATTTCATTCCAATCACACGCCGTAAAACTTAAATAAATGACGAAATTTTAAGAAATTCCCTCAACGATTGCAATATAAAGATGAACGTTAATAAAGTTTTTGATTCATTCGGACCGCGAAAAAAAATTTCTTTGAAATTCGATTTACATCCGAATCTTTGAGGTAATTCACAACCTTCAATTAATTTCGCAACTAATTCTTTCTCATACTTCAACGTGTACCGAAAGAAACCACACGATTGGCTTATACAGTGATACCTCCATGAGTCGATGTTCCATGACTCGATATCGACTCATGGAACCATACTAAAAACAAAATTTCATGGTTACTATGATGGTCCCCAGAATCAGCTTTCCAAAGGATTGCTGTTCCATGACTCGATATTTCCATGAGTCGATGGTCCCTTCAATATCGACTCATGGAGGTTTCCACTGTATCGCAATCCTAAATTAAAATTTGGTCCTGTTGCTTACGTATCACATCTGCGTTTCACATCATAGCAAACCCTGTTATCGTCTCTAAAGACGTAGCTCCATGTACCGGACGCGGTGAAGTGCGTGTTGCCTAACTTCTCCAGCGTTGCTATAAAAGGTTTCCTTCGATTGAAATTTGAAACGACGTTGGCGAATTTGAGTGCCGGGGGACCGCAACTGGAAACAACTGAGAGGTAATTAATTTCGATTTTAGATTCCTACCCCTCCCACTGTTTGACTTTGACAGGTGAAACGAGCCAGTTGATTGCTTTAACGAACGTTTCCCGGAATGACCCCAGACGAGCGGTTGCTGTGATCTTTGCGATAACGTGCCAAGAGCACAAGTTAATGTTTGCTTAAATTCCGAAAGGGCGTGAATGCCGTAGAAGTCTCGTCCTTTCTCTCCCTTTCTTCGATTAGCATTATCCCATATTGAAATTCATACCACGGACGACTGCCAGCATTTTTTGGTCGCAAGAGTACGATTTGACGGTCACACCAATGCTCCGATCCGCCCCTCTATTGGTCGTTTGTGTGTTTCGATTATGGGACGGAAAAATCGGAAAAATGCACTTTCCATGTTCGATTTCAATCCGGGAGCGGGAGCCGCAAAATTATTCAAATTCGGTAGTTGAACGTCGCCGCCACATAGAAGCAAATTGTGTCAATTTTCCTTTCGTCATATCGCGCAGACAACCATGAGAGCATCAGGGGTGCAATGAACCATGACCAAAAAAAAAAAAACGTCGGAAAATGGAGACGCCATCGTTGTCCGTTTGTTTTGGATTTGCTCGAAGCGAAAAAATGAGAAACAAACGTCAGTGTCCGGATGAGGGATAGGACAGTGTGCGAAGTGTGTCTTTAACGGCGACACGACAATGGCGACGTGACGTGATTGAATGTTTGTAGGGTTTATTACTTCAGTTCTTGTATGAAATGTATTGCCATCAGTCCGAGAAAGGGGGGAAATGTGACATACAAAGTGCACTGGTTGGCTTTGTGGACGAAGGATTTTTTTCCTTCGAAATGGGGAATCCAGTGGGTTGACTTAATGGGAATCGATTGACGTCTCGCAGCCACCGGGTTCGATGGAACAGTCCCGTCTAGACGGGACGTGGCATCGTTATCTTTTGTTTAGTTAACAGTTGTTGATAGTTTGCGCCTCCGGTGGCGATCTATCCGATTGGATTTTATCGGGAAAAGGCAGCAAAGTGATGTTCGGTTCGAAGAACTTGTTAAAATGTTTGTTCGTTCAAGTTGTCAAAGTGCATTCGCTATTACTCAGATGCTATCAAATGAATACACGAACATGACAAATTGAAATGCCTTTTGGCTACACTGCAACAGATTTCTATTGGAAGGCTATACTGGATTCGCACGAAAATTATGTTCTTTTCTATAGTTAAATGATCATTTGACTCACTTTTTATCTTATTGATTTGACAGACAATAACATTGAAGAACCAATCAACGTACCCAGTCAACATTTTGGTTGGTATAACTTTTGCTATACATCATTCTATACGAATCAATTCAATCGTATAGAATGCACGAAAAGGCTATATACCTACCAAAGTGGAGGCTATATGTGCACTTGGCACGACTTTTTCGGACTTTCTGCGATCAGATAAACGATGCCACAAAATTTGGATGAAAATAAAAAAAAAAAGTTTCAAGCGAGTCTCAAAGACGGGACCTCTGGATTAGGAAACGTGCACCTTACCACTGTACCACCAAGGGTAACTTGTCCGAAGAGTGATTATTTGCCAATATTAATCCAGCCTTTTACGGGCGCTAATGGCCGCCACAAAGAAGCTCGCTTTCTGGTAGGGACTAGGCGATCTACAATTTGGCTTGGGTCGTTTGATACCAAATCGATAAGATCGGTTAAAAACTTATCGATTAGCTGTCACACGACCCAACCCATATGTCAGATCGTTTGATTCCTGCCAGAAAGCGAGCCTGATTGTGCCGGCCATTAGCGCTCGTAAAAAGCTGGATACATGTTTCATGTACAGCGACACATACTTTGTTGTTCTTTGAGGCCCATCGTCAGCAGATAGACAAAGTTTGGGTGGCAATTTTTGCTAAGTTATTGCGATTTCATACGATGCTTACTGGATTGATATATGATCTATCAGTTTATATAACATAACGTGATTCTATGTTGCGCTATTTACGACATGTTTTGTTGTCAACACAGATTGTTGTTTATGAATCGGGGTTTATATACAACTCGTATTAACATTGATAACGCTTAATATGACATCTTGTGCAATTCTGATTTTGGACGCATGAATATGTGATTTTGGATGCACATTCTTATACGATACGTGGTTCACTGGGTAGGCTTTAAATGCAAGTTTCCCAACCAGAAGCGTGATAACTTGTGCCTAACAAGTTCGACGAGCTTTTGACACATGTTCGGTGAACGCTTCCTGCTGGGAAGCCTCATATTCTGCGAAGATTAGTCAAAAGCTCGACCGGAATTAAACAAGACAGGAATGTTATGAAAATTTAAAATGACCAATTTTCAATTTTATTCAGTTTTTTACGTGCACTACCCGATCAATCAGTGAACAGTGGATAAAAAAGAGAGCAAACCGACGTAGAACCAAACGTAGAACTCGGTATCTTGTAAACTCAACGCAATATACTTGACAAAATACCTGTATCTTATGTAAAAATTGTCTATGGAATTGAATGGAAGTGGATCCGATGGCCGCACGGATTGTTATCATGTCCATTTTATCCAAATTCCCCAGTTTTATTAGGTTTTTGTTAGGGTTTCTCACATTTTATGCAGGGAAACTAAGTATGAGTTATTGTATTATTTTGACTGGATGTTTATACACGGAGAAATATTTTTACCTATTTTTTGAGTTTACTTTACCCAAAATTAAGTATATCGATTATAGTTTCAACCCAAAATCTCTCGGTTTTCTCTTTCTCCCACACGAAGTTGTCAAAAATAGAGAGAGCTGCATCTACCCAATGGGGGTACTTTGGCCCAATAAGCCAAATTTGGGTAAATGCAACTTTTCTTATGTTTGGGTCGAAACAACTCAATTTTGCGTTAAATCAACCCAAAATTGAGTATATTTTTCTAATGAAGTTAAAGCCAAACTACCTAGTGGGGACCTTGGAAATTTAGCCAAAATTGAGTTATTGGGCTCAACTACGGAATTGCGTTGAAACAACCCAAAATTGAGTTGAATTCCGTCTCCGTGTACATTCATTTGCTCAGAAACAACGAGCTACACACGTGGTTACCAATGGCTGTTAGGGCGTTATCCCAGATTATGCGAGATTTTATGCATTAATGACTTTTTTCTATTCTTCTTTCATTTATTCTGGGATTCTTCCGGAAGTTCATCTAAGATCATAAATTGAATCACTTTAGAAATCTTCAGGTATTTCCACAACTATATGGGATTCTTCTTGAAATCTTCTTAGGACTCATCGGAAAATCTCACTGAGATTCTTCCTGGAATCCCTCATAAATTTCTCTGGGATTATTCTAAAAATCTCACTGAAATACTTCCGGTAATCGTCATGGAATCCTTTATAGTATTTTTTTTTTTTTAATTTATCAGGAAATCCTTTTCATAAACCTATCTTCAGCTGTTCCGTCCAAAAATCCTTTTTGAATAATTCCGGAAATGATTCTGGGATTCCTCTTGCAATTTCTTTATGATACTACAGATAATCTTCCAGAGAATCTTCCCTGTTGGATTCTACCGAAAAACCCTCTGGGATTCTTTCAATAATCTCTTGGATATTCCATAAACCACGTGGTCATTTATGTGGGGATGGTGGTCTGACCAATGACCAATGTCCATACGAATTTTAATATTTTTGTATGGGCAGATAAGTTATCTCTTCTGATCTCTGTGATTCTTCCGAAAATCTTCCTGGGACTTTCTTAGTTTTTTTTTTGGAAAATCCTTTCGGGTTTCTTCCGTAAAAATTCCCTGGAATACTATCAAAAATGTTTCTATGGTTGCTTTCCAGAGGGAATGGAATTTTTTAAAAAGAACTGGGATTCTTAAGAATAACTTTGGAAAGATTTTTATATAAATGAAAAAATTGATTGTAAGATTTTAAGGATTTCTCCGGAAAATCCATCCAAAATAATTATATTAACCCCTCTACCGGCAGCTCCATTTTTTACCGCTAAACAAATATTCAAATCGCGATAACTTTTTTGTTTCTCGATATTTTTGCACCATTCTTTAACAAGTTCTCAAGAAACTCTTCTAGTTTTCGAATATGTGTCAATATTGATAATTGGTCATCTGGATCCAGAGATATTCTAAAATTCTTTGAGAGACCGATGCGTAGCCATAACCTACGTAAATATCTAAGGCTACCGAATTTTTATCGTATTCGAATATTAACTCCTCGGAATGTTTGAAATATTCCTCGGAAAAATGTTTAAAAAATCCTATTTTTTGTAACCTACAAATGCCTGGGGTTCATTTAACGTGTGATACAAATCATCGTACGTTTTATAATTTTCTACAATCAACCAATCCTAAAAGAAGAGTCTGGTGGTAAAAAAATAAAAATAATTTCAAACCTGTTTTTCCGTTAGTTACACGGAAAATAAAATGTGTTATAAAGAAAAAAATAAAATTAAATATTTTTAACAGTACCGTGAAAACTTAAATTTTTATTATTGCCAAAAGTCAATAACAAGCAGAGGCTTCAAAAACAAAAAAACAAATGAAAAAAGATAGGGATGTTCAAAAATTGTCCAAAACATGTTTAGAACGATTTTAGATAACGAAAAATGATATTAAGATCGAAAATAAAAATGTGATTATTAGAGGGTTGAAGCCTCTAAAATTTTTCCAGAAATCCATCAGTAATTCTTTCGTAAATGTTTCTGGCACTTTTTTGGATATCCCTATTAGATTACTCCGATTCTTCTGAGATTCTCTCGGGTATCCATCTGAAACTATAAAAAAATCTTTCACTTTCAGATTATTCTGTTAAAATTCATGGGATTCTTCCGAAACTGCCTATGGAATATTTCCGGAAATCCTGTTGAAATTCTTCCAGATATTACTGGGACAGAGCCTGCTTCTCAGCTTGTATCATTATGAGCACTTTCACAGTTATTAACTGAGAGCTTTCTTTGCCAAAGTTACAATTTTCGCATTCATGTATCATGTGGCAGGTACGATGACACTTAATACCCAGGGAAGTAAAACAAATCCATAACGAAAAGATCCTGGACCGACCGGGAATGTTACATTAGGGCTGTTCAAAATTTAAAAAGTTTGAAAATTCAATCTCCCATATCTTTCTTGCAATCCTTGCTATTCAAATTGTGTTCGGTGAAATTTTCGGCTTTATAGGTGGTGATTTAAAGGTGGCCCAAAGACGATGTTGGATTACATGGAAATAACTATGGAGAAATGTTGAAAACCACAATAAAGAAGTTTGCTGAAGAGAGCAATTTAATACGACCGATAGGAGAAAATATATGTATGAGTTTGTCAGCTATTATTTAGCTTCACAGCCCTGCAAACATCTACAAAAATCCCAAACAAAATTTGCTCACAACGGATTTGTTTCTTCAGCAAATTCCTTCATTAAGACTTGAAGAATAAGTTTTCCCTATGGGTCACTGCACAAAAATCATCCTCTCACTTTCACTCTTACATAAAATTTGTAAACAACAAGGCCAGTAAACGTCAAAATCTCATACAAAATCAAAACAGTGCAGAGCCCCATGGGATGATATGTTTGTACTTACTCGACATCGAAGGGACCATCGAGATAGGGAGAGATCGAGAGAAAGAATATTTTTTTGATGAATACTAGATTGAAAAACACTCCGTTGCCAAGAAAGTAATACACAAACAAACGTCATTTTGCGCTCCTAATTTGTTTTGAATCCCAACACTTTGGTCTAGTTACCTTCGATATTGATCATATCGACATACGAAGAAAAAATTGAGAACAAAAAATCAACAGAAACACAGCGAGATATGGAGATATCGAGATATGGAGAGTGAAAATGTATGCAGACTGAAGGGACCTATGAAATTATCGACATAGGGAGAGATATCGAGATGTAGAACATGGAGATGTGGAGAGTCGACAGTAACATATTTGGAACATTTTTCAGAATTTACATCCATTTTCATATAAACCTACATCGTCTTTGGGCCACCTTTAAATTACCACCTAGAAAGCTGAAAATTTCACAGAACACTATTTTTATGGTGAAGATTATAAAAAAGATATGGGAAATTGGATTTTCAAACATTTTTAAAATTTGAATTGCCTTAATGTTACATACATGTTGGACCAAACTGATACAATCTAAATATGATTTCAAGTTGCATATAAGTGCAGGCTTCTTGAAATTGTTTAAGGCTAGAGTACACTTTGAAAGTCGTGTTATGAAAAATGTTATGCGATCGATGTTACGAACAATAAAAAAATGTCGTGTTTATTATTCAAACATTTTGATTTGACGGATATATGTTGCAAAACATGGTTTTTCACGATATGAGAATAAAAAATGATGAATTTCCCTGAATTTCCATTTTATTATTTTTTGTCCCCCCCCCCCTAGACCCATTTTGATGGAAGGTGACAAATGAAGATTTTAATTTTTGTTCCGGCCTTATATACAGGTAAACTGTTTATGAGCCATAAAATAACATTTTCGAAACGAGCACAGTCTGAGTGAGCTAATGCAGGAATTAAAAATTACCGCACCGATTGTTACCATGTTTATTTTTTCCAAATTCCCCATTTTTATCAGGTATTTTGTAGCATTTCTCCTGCCTTATAAAAGGACATTGTTTATGAGCTGTTCAAATAACGTTTCCAAATCAATATGAGTCCCCAAAAGTGAGTGCTGGCATTAAACATACCGCACGGTTCGTTATAATACTCATTTTATCCGAGTTCTTCACTTTATCAGGCCTTTGATAGAGCTTCTAATATTATATACATATAAAGCTGATTATGAGCTACTGAAATAACGTTTTTCAAGCAACACCGCTCTGCACGAGTTTATTATTTGACGTTTAAGTAGTACAGTGTTATGTAACCATAGCTGTGTTGTTATATTCACCAAAATGGTTTCAATCAGTCAATTTGATGGATAACTCCGACATTTTTTGTTGCATGTTCGGAAAAAAAATAACAATTGTGATTGAACACTAAGAAAAAAATCACCTAGTAATTCGGTGACTTTTTTTCTTAGTGTTCAATCAATTAATTTTATGCATTATTGACTCTTCTCTATTCTTCTTTTATTTTTTAGGATTCTTACGAAAGTTCGGGGCCCAGATAGCCGTAGCGGTAAACGTGCAGCTATTCAGCAAGACCAAGCTGAGGGTCGTGGGTTCGAATCCCACTGGTCGAGGATCTTTTCGGGTTGGAAATTTTCTCGACTTCCCAGGGCATAGAGTATCTTCGTACCTGCCACACGATATACGCATGCAAAAATGGTCATTGGCATAGTAAGCTCTCAGTTAATAACTGTGGAAGTGCTCACAAGAACACTAAGCTGAGAAGCAGGCTCTGTCCCAGTAGGGACGTAACGCCAGAAAGAAGAAGAAGACGGAAGTTCATCTAAGATCATCAATTGGATCCCTTTAGAATTCTTCAGGAAATTCCACAGCTATATGGGATTCTTCTTGGAATCCTCCTGGGATTCTTCGGAAAATCTCACTGAGATTCTTCTTGGAATCGCTCATAAATTTCTTTGAGATTATCCCAAAAATCTCTCGGAAGAAGTCCGGTTATCCTCATGAAATCATTTTAAGCAAATTCTTTTGAAATTTATCAGGAAATCCCTTTCATGAACTTATCTCGAGCTGTTCCGTTCGAAAATCCATTTTGAATAATTCCGGAAGTGGGGGGATTTTTCTTGCAATCTCTTTATTATAATACTGATAATTTTTCAGAGAATCTTCCCTGTTGAAAAAAAAAACCGAAAAACCCTTCTGGGATTTTTCCAAAAACCTCTCGGATATTCCTCTTAGTTTCTTTCCAAAATCCTTCTGAAATTAAAATAGTTATCTCTCTGATCGCTCTGTGATCTTCCGAAAATCTTCCTGGGACTTTCTTTCCCGGAAAATTTCTCTTGAATTTTTATGGAAATCCATCTTTTGACTTTTGAAACTATCTGTAATTTTGAAAAATGTTTGAAAAATTGTATTATTTTTAAAACCTACAAATGCCTGGGGTTCATTTCTCGCATACTTTGAGATAACGCCCTAAAAGCCATTGGTAATCACGTGTGTAGCTCGTTGTTTCTGAGCAAATGAAATAAGAAGCACCCAAACAGGTAGATAGTGATCCTTTCATCCCCATAGCGTTGGTAAGTAACATGAAAATACATTCAAATGCTCAGAAACAACGAGCTACACACATGGTTACCAATGGCTTTTAGGGCGAGATCAGAAGTTATGCGAGATTTAACGTGTGATACAAAACATCATACCTTTTATAATTTTCTACAAGCAACCTACCATAGAAGATGAGTCTGATGGTATAAATAAAATTGTAAACCAATTTTTCCGTTAGTTACACGGAAAATAAAATATGTCATAGGGAAAAAAAATATATTTTCAAAAGAACCGCGAAAATTTAAATTTTTATCATTGTGAAGAGAAAAAAGATAGGGATGTTCAAAAATAAAAATTATGAAAATGACAAAAACAGAAAACCAATGAACAAATTCGAGAATAAAAATAAATCATTGTCCAAAACGTGTTTAGGACGATTTTAAATAACGAAAACTAAAGTTTAGATTGAAAATAAAAATTTTGGTTTATGGGGTTCTTCTTCTTTCTTGGTTTAGGGGTTTTTTTGGATATCCTTAGATTTTCTATGGATTACTCAAATTCTTCTGAGACTCTCTTGGAAATTCATCTTCTTCTTCTTCTTTCTGGCGTTACGTCCCAACTAGGACAAAACCTGCTTCTCAGATTAGTGTTCTTATGAGCACTTTCACAGTTGTTAACTGAGAGCTTTCTTTGCCGATTGACCATTTTTACATGTGTATATCGTGTGGCAGGTACGAAGATACTCTATGCCCAGGGAATCGAAAAAAAATCCTTTACGAAAAGATCCTCGACCAGCGGGATTCGAGCCCACAACCCTCAGCATGGTCATGCTGAATAGCTGCACTTTTACCGCTACGGCTATCTGGGCCCCCCTTCATCATCATCCGCAAATACTGGAGAATTCTAGTGGTATTTGCGGATGAATTTCAGAAGGTTTTATAGAAGAAATCCAGCAGGATTTTAGGAAAAAAAAACCCGCCTCCAGCAGGATTTCCGAAAAAAATCTCTGGATATGCTAGAAGAGTTTCCAAAAGAATTCAAGAGATGTACTCGAAAGGATAATCACAGAGAGATTTCTAGAAAAATGCAGTAGGAATATCCGGGAACATTCTAGAAGTGTGCGATATTAAGAACGTGATGTATTCCGAAAACAGGCAACTACTTAACGACGTCATTACTATCCACCTCGAACAAATTTGTGAAAAAAAAAAATGATCTAGTAGTCCGGATGGTATAAGGTACGATAGGAATGACATCACTTGTTTACTGTCAAATTTGATGTTTACACTAGCTTCTACACTAGACTCCTTGAGAAAGAACTAGTAGATTTAGTTGTTAAGTAAATTCCCAGAAAGATTTCCGAAAGAATCCCAGAACGGTGTCCGAAATAATCTTTCGATTCTTTTAATCTGGAGGATTTTTGGAAGAGTCCCAAAAGTATTCCAAGGGTATTGACAATAAAGCTTTTTTAAATTAAATTTGAAAGTATTCTAGCATATCAGATGATCACAGTATTCCAGCATATCAGGAAGAATCACAGAGGCATTCTCGTAAGAATCCCAGGAGTATTTTCGGAATGATTCTAGAAACATTTTTAAAAGAATCCTAGAATTATTTCCGTAGGATTTCTAGATGAATTTCTAGTAGAGTCCTAGCAGAATTTTTGGAAGAATCCTCTAAAAATATCCGGAAGATTTGCTTCAACGTATAAGACTTGCATTCCGATAGAATCTTCCATAGCGTTTCCGAAAGATTTACAAGATTTTAATAACCTAAACTAAACGTCAGGTTCAGAAAGTGAACTAGCTTATGACAACGATTAGCTCTCGTTAAGGCCGCACGGAATGTAATCATAATCATCTTATCCATTTGAAGAAGCAAACCATATATCGATGCGAAAAATTCATCACTTCAATTTATTTAATGTAGTGCACAACACATTCAATTTCCAGCTTCATCGGATCATTATAACTCGAGATTTTCTTTTGCAAAGTTTTGATAATGGATCATTAAAATAACCAAAACGGCCGCTATTGAAAGCATAGATAGCGCCACCGTAGCCTTGTGTGTTTGACAGATCAGCAATGCTGTCACAATGGTAAATCCCATATACACTGGCGCCTTTGTTTTGATACGGTGAGCACTGACAAAAACTACATTCAATGATCCATTGTTAGAGCGAGACAAAAAATAGGAAAAATAACACGGTCTCCCGTGTCACCTTAAAAGCCAAACAAGTCGAACAAAGTCACTCGACTTGAGTCACTGGCGTGAAAGGACACTCTTTCCCTTGATTTTTTTCGAGCAGTATTTCTTCTTCTTCCTCTAGTTGGGGATAGAGCCTACTTGTCGGGCCATTTTGCTTTCGTTTATCGTATGATGGATATGATACACAAGTAAACCAGTTTGTTTTTGTAAAAAAAATGATTCGACGTTTTGCTTGTGTTGTTTGACAGCAAACTGATACGATCGATTATCGAAGTTATCAATCTTATGTCAAACGATTCATGCCAAATGTCAGACCATCTGATCCCTACCAGAAAGCAAACTTGCTTGTGGTAGCCATCCATAGCTGTTGAAGAACGCTTATGGCCACTATAAAGAATCTCGCTTTCTGGTAGGGATCAAGCAAACTAGCATTTGGCTAGTGTCATTTGGCTGCAAATCGATGAGATCGATCATTAAACTTATATAGGCCTATTCACAAGACGTTTCAAACCAGCTGATCGGGAAGCTCTTTGACTGTTCTTCTATGGAGATGACAGTCCCGTGTTAGCATCGGTCCTTCACCGACATAGCATAGACGGACCTGTCTTATGAAAAGGCCTATAGGCATTCCATTTTACAATGTTCCATTTCACAATACTCTGTTTAAACCATTTTTAAATTGAACGATGTGCAGGTTAGCATGGGTCAAATTAAAAGCGGTCAACCTAGCGAGGGTATCCAGCAATGTTGAGCTAACTGACAACTAAACGATAAAATTTATCGTCTTATCAATAAGCGTAGCAATTCTGAAACATAACAGTTTGATAGTATTTTTACGTTCTGGCGTTATTCTTATTTTTACGTTCTGACGTTATTCTTATCGACATTTTTTTATACTGCTTTACTTCGTAGATTGAGTTAATCTAAGCATCGTTCGCATAAAAAACTTTTAATTCACTCGCCATCTTGCCGCAGGGTCGCCATCTTTGCTGCAGCCATCGTATTAGCCATCCTACCCCTCGTTTCAAAAGTTCCAAACTAGTTCAACATCGCAAAGTGACTTTTCTCGCAACTAAAACTGCACTTCCAGCAGCAGCAGCAGGAGCAAATTCGTACTTTCACACATTCTCCACAAAAAAGTGACAATGCCCCGGCAGCCAAAACTCAGCTCATATTAGCTTGCATCACATTCTCCCGCTGAAAGTTCTGCCAACGCAGCAGTTATGACAGCTAGTTTGCACACTGAAGTTTCCAGTTCCGACGCCTCCGTCGGTTCGTCGGTCGCACTGGAAGCATCAGTTTTGACCAGCTGCACGTGAAAACGTGTGAGAAATTATCTCCCCTGCGCTTTTCCCGAGGAAGCGGCACAAACTTCTCTTGGCTTACAACTGCATATGACATCCCTACACGCGATCACAGAAGAAGCCATCACGACAATGGCGCGGATTTTGCCACCGCCTGCGAGTTAGGCTTTTCGCATGGCAAAATAATTTTGACAGATGGCATACGCGCGCTTTGATTCTCTGCGAATCGACTGTCGACGCCTGCTGCGCTGGGATCGTTGCCTGCATAAATCACTGGGCATTTGTGTCGCCAGCCAGAACCATCCAACTGTCGTCGTTGTTTCAGTGGGTAGAACCAAATGTGCGCGGCGTTGTTCTAATGGTGAGTAATAACTTCGCTGTTGGAAAGCTGACGCTTGTCACATCCGACAGAACAGAACGCAGAATGTTTTTTTTTTTTTTTTGCCATAAACACTCCCAGTTTTGTGTTTGTTTCAACAGGATGGATCGATGGTTCAGTGTGCTTGGAAGCAGATGGCGCCCAATCTTAAAGCACCGCTTTCTTCGCGTTGACAATAACGTCGCACTTTTTGGTGTGTCGTTTGTTACCACCAGGAAGGTAATTTATTTGTAATGAAGCTCATCGCTACCATGTATGTATGCGAAGTGTACCTTCATGCCGACGAGGGAAATTATGCCTGCTTAGCCGAGATTAAGCGCCTTGTTGTGTATTCTGCCGACGAAACGGGTAGGTGATAATTCCGTGTAATTCACGCTGGATAATCGCATTTATCTCTTGTGCTGCGTTGAACGATGTCTTCACGTTGAATATAAAGCATGATTTTTTCATGAAATTCTCGAAACATCTCAGTTTGGGTTTTGTTTGGGCGAAATTAGTCAGATTTGACATTTAAACGATAAAATTAGATCGGTTTGAAATCAAACGATTACTTCAATGACAGCCAAACAAAGCTATCTTTGCAAATCGCATCTCTCCTTTGTCTGACCACATCCTCAAAGGGACACTGTAGTGGCGTGGTCCGGACATTGGACTTTTTTCTTCTCGTGGCCCAGTGGTGGCGCCCAATGTCATTTGTTCTCCCCCGACACAACGCAACGGGCAACATGCTGTGAAAGCGATCCCTCTGTTCTCGTTCCGCTACTCCTCATGCTCTTCGAGTTCGCAAAAGGAAAACCAACGCTGAACAGCGGTTTTCCTACGATGGGATGAAAAGCTTTTACGTGTTCAAGTTTTTGTATCCCCAACACGGCTTTTCTTTCTTTCTTTCTTTCTTTTCTGTTTCCAACGGTGTCGCTCTTTGTTCGTCGTGTCCAAAATTCAGTAAATTCACACGTTTGCACCCCGAAGTAGGCTGTGCGGTTGCACGTCGTGGAATCGAAGTAATCGAAAGGTTGAGGTTAGCACGTAGCTTTAAAAAAGCATTGGAAAGGCTTTCAAAATCGGCGTGTTGATTTAAAAACGATATAAACGTTCAGTTCATGTACGATGAAAGGGATTTCCTTTCTTCAGAAGTACTTTTACGCACTATTGGAAGTAATTACATGTTGGTGATTCCTTTCATTAAATCTCGAAGCATTCTCCTTTGTGAGAACCGCATTCCGCGTAGTAAGCCTCATTGAGAGCCATAGACCAAAATCGCATTTCCTTTATGAAACTCCCATTCATGGCCGAAGTAAAGTCCATTCGCTGGCAATGATCCGATTATCGCCGTCAGCCATCATACCTGGCACGCATTGGGCCACTCATATATCCTAATTAGAGGTTTTTCTTCGGCAAAACCCTGCGGATGCCATCTCCACATCAGATGGTGGATGATGCCATAGATGATGACGTCCGTTTCGTCGTCGTCGTGTCAGTGCCAGCCAAAATCGTGTAATCTATTTCAACGGCGAAACTGTCCGCCACTGAGTGCTGGGTTTGGGTAAAGATGACGGATGGTTTTGCGCGTTTTCGCCGGACATCTCCCGGTCTGGTCAGGTATCAATGGCATTTCAATGGTGGAAGAGGATTAAGACCATGATTTGTGATTGTCGGATGAATGGTATTAGCTGTGACAGTCCTAGAGTTGCTATTGATGCGATGAAAGTCTGGATAATGGAAGGCTGTGCAATTTGTGTCATGCAGCCCACACACGCGCAGACTGTTTGACCAACGTTGACTCCGCCCCCCAAGTTAGTCAAACCGATTTAGGTTGGTGCAACCGCTTGACTAACTGCCAAAGTTCGTTGCACCAACATTATATTTCATCATTTGTATTGAATGAACCCGGCAAGTATGATGTTGACATTTAAAGAATTTTGTGGCTTCGGGGAGAATATTTCCACGATTTTCGGGCATTCAGCATAGTACGGAGCAGTAGAACATGTGTCAATTTTTTTTTAACAGTTTTAATTCGCAAGTATTCTGATGAAAACTCTAAAATTATAGTGTTTATGTCGGGAATTATTCTGTACAGAAAATATCTTCGATTATTATTTAAAGAATTGTCCATGGTTTAATCTAGTTATTCTAATATGGACTTTTTATGGGAATCCCTGCAATAATTATTTTTTCAGGCCCCATCAGGAATTTATCCACGGATTATACCAAAGATTTCACAAAAGATTTTTCCAGAAATTTATTCGCAGATCCTTCCGGAAATCCCTTCAAAGAACTACTCGAAAAGATCATCCAGGGGTATTTTTAGGAATTCATTATTATATTCATTTGTATTACCTGAACTGATTCCTTCAGAAATCCAGAAGTCAATTAAAGAAATCCTCATGATTTTTCTTTCGGTAACCGGTAACGGAAGCCCTTTATGTTCTTCCAAAGCTTCTTTTAAGACCTTATACATAGAATCCTACTAGGTATTCCTTCAGGAATTCTTCTGGGATGTTATTTCCATGGAATCCACCAAGAATTGTTTCTTGGATTTACACCAGAAATTCCTCTAGAAGCTTCTTTAGAGATTACTCCAGAAATTCTTCGCAATAAACTCCTCTCAGGGATTTCACCAGGAAATTCCCAGGAATTCGAGCAGGGCCTTTTCCAAAGTTCCATTAGAAATTTCACCAGGAATTCTTCTAGGGATTTGATCTAGATATTCGTTCAAAGATTTCTCCAAAAATTCATCCAGTGATTAATACATAAATTTCTCTAGGGATACTTTCAGGAATTCCTCCAGGCTTTCCTTCAGAAACTCTACGAGCCATTCCTTCAAAAATGTTTCTTGAATATTACAGGATTTCCTTCAGTGATTTTTGTAAGGATTCCTGAACAAATCCTTTTAAAGAATAACTCAAAAAGATCCCTAAGAAGTTTCTTCAACGACTGTTTCAGGATTTACTTCAAGAATCTCTTCAGAGATTGCTGCGAGAATTCCTTTAGGAAGTCCTCCAAGACTTTATCCAAAATGTTCACCAAGAAACCTCCAAAAACTTTTCCAGGTATTCCTCAAGAAATTGCTCCAGGGATTTAATCAGAATTTTCTGTAGGTATTTATCCAGGCCTTTTTCGAAGGATTTGAACAGGGATTCCTCCAAGATTTCCTTCTGGTAATGTCCCTACAGATTTCTCGAGAGATCAACCTAAGAATAAGTTCAAAAATTACTCCACGCATACCTCAAATGAATTATTGCATAGATACCATAAAGAATTTCTCAAGAGAGTCTCTCAGGTATTTCTGTAGGAACTTTCCCGGTGATTTCTCTAGGAATATTTTTAGAGATTCCTCCATAAATTCCTCCGGGGATTGATCAACAACTTTCTCAAGGGGTTTCTTCAAAAAATCTTCTAATGTTTCAAGATTTCCACCAAGAATTTCTCCATTAAATTGTTAAAAAAAATCCAATAAAGAATTTCTTCGGAAATTCCTGAAGATATTCCTCAAGTAATCTATCTTTGAAAATTCCTATGAGGATTCTTCCTTAAGTTTCTCCAGTAATTTCTTAAAAAAAATCCACCAAACTCCCTCTTGAGATTCCACAAAATAAAACTTGATGATTCCTATAGTTAATCCTCCAAGGGTTTCTACAGCAATTCCTTCGTGGATTCTGACAGAAATTCATCAAGTGATTAGTCCAATAATTCTTTTTAAATTCACTTCATGAATGCATTCACGTATACTTCTATTTTCAGAGATGCCTTCGAAAAATCCACAACAAGGAATCTTTCCAAAATTTCTCCAGAGATTTCGCCAGGAGTTCCAGCAAGAATTACTCCACAGATTCTACCAGTAATTTCTCCAGGGGTTCTATCTTGGATTCTACAAGACATTCTTCAAGAATCCACCAGATTTTTTTTAAGAATTCTCCTGAAAATGCCACCAGATTTTTTCTAAGGAATTTTCAACGAATATCTGCTGAGTTTTTCAAGTGATCCCTTCAGAAATTTTTCCAAATATATTTACTGGGACCCAACCAGGAATTCTTGTTAAGAATTTTTCAGGAATTACTTCAGGATTATCAACAGGATTTCTACAATGATTTAAAGGATTTCCTATCTGGAGATTAATTTAGAAATTGGGATGGGATTACTTACCGGAAGAATACCTTCATGATGTAATTACTAAAAAAGTTCTGGGTGGAATTCCTGTACATCTGTATAATTCCGGACATATGGAATCTTTAGAGAAATTTCAGATGAATTTCCTGGATGAATTCCTGGTGTAATTTCTAGAGCAATTCCTGGGGGTAATTCTAAAAAATCTTAAAAATTTTCTTGGTGTCATTCCTGGTCAAAGTTCTGTAAGGTTTATTTTGTGAAATCTCTGGAGGAATTCTCAATGATTTTCCTACAGGAATCCATTTAAAAATTGCTGGAGAAAACCCATAGTGAAACCTCCTGATAGAATCCCTAGAGAAACTCCTTATGATATTCCTGGAAGTTATAATGATGGAAACTCCTGATAAAATCTCCAGAAGAACTCTGATGAAAGCCCCAATGGTACTCCTGAAAGAATTCCTATAAGAACTCCTAATGTGATCCATAGAGAAACTCCTGATAGAATCCTTGGACGAATTTCTGCAGGATTTTTTATGGAATCTTTGGAGAAATTTCAGATGAATTTCCTGGATGAATTCCTGGTGGAATTTCTAAAGCAATTCCTGGGGGTAATCCTAAAAAATCTTGAAAGTATTCTTGGTGTCATTCCTGGTCAAAGTTCTGTAAGGTTTATTTTGTGAAATCTCTGGAGGAATTCTCAATGATTTTCCTGCAGGAATCCATGAAAACATTGCCGGAGAAACCCATAGTGAAAGGAATTCCTGAAAATATATTCCTCCAGTATATTCTTCACCGGTTTTCTCTAGAAATTCCTTCAACAAATCCTAAAGCAACACATTAAGAGATTTACTCCAGGAAGTCTTACAATGATTCTACCCAGAATTTATCCAAGGATTCATCAAAGAGTTCCTCCAGGGATTCTACCAAGAATACCTCCAAGGATTGAACCAGAAAGCCACCCCTGGAGAGAAAAACTGCCAAAGAATTCATCAAAACTTCCTACACGGGATATCAGCAACAATTCCCTTAGAGATCCCGCTTACAAATCCTCCGGTATTCCTCTAGAGAACATTTTTTTTATAAATTCTACCAATGTTTCCTTCAAAGATTCTTTCTTGTATCTCTGAGGGGATCCTAAGAGACATTCGTCCCTGTACTTCTGCAGGAATGTCTTCAATTATCCACTAGAAATTTCTGCGAGAATCATTAAAGGAATTTTTCCATCAGTTCCTTTCATTATTTCTTGAAGATTTTTGACGTAGGACTACGTCTTTGTTTTCTATATTGGGGTGCACTTTAAAAATACGGAAAATGAGACATGTAACGAAATTAGGGGAGATTTTGAACGTTAATAACTCAGTTGTTTATGAACCAATTATTACGATTTTAGTATCATTCGATCAGAAATGTATCTACGCATCGTTAGTAATATATCCGATAAGTGAATTTTGTTGTTAAACTATTGAAAATTTGATAAATGTTGACCCCTTTCTTATCCAACCAATCACGTTCGAGCACTTTTCGACGGTGTCGCTTCCCACTATAAAAGCAAATGGGTCCCTGCTTCTTCCCTCAGTCTTCTTTTTGCGGTCGGACTGTGAACACGGTCGGGCGAGTCATTCTCGCTTTGCTTTTGCACCCGCGTCACAGTCCAATTTGTGTCGTCGGAAGAGGAAGACGCAAGATTGATTTGCGGCGGCGATGACGATGGCTTGGGCGCTTCTCCGAGCGGCAAACTACTGCTGCTCGGAGAAGCGTCCAAGCCATCGTCGTCGCCGCCGCAAATTTATCCGCGCTCCCAGATTTCGACCCGTGATAAATTCAGCATCGGCGGTCAAGAAGCAAGCCCGATAGGAACCAGCTACCAGAAGCCCCCAGAATTGCTGATCCGAGGAGCTGGTGCTATTCGAGCGTCGGAAGCGCTCGAGTTTCCAGATTTCGACACGTGCCCGTGGATCCACTACCCGTTGCTGTTTGCGTTGAGGATTTCCCGTTTGACCATGGCGATCAAGTGATAACTTCCCGCAGTGCTATTCATCTGCAATCGGACCTTGTCAGGACCATCAAATTTGTGGTAAAGAGTTGAAGGAATAATATTTCCGACCTTATTAGATCTTATATTTCTCAATCAATCTCGCAGCTTCATACAAAATTTAATTTGTTATGAATAATTGACTATTCGAGGACGCTGCTGCAGTGCCGTCGGGGTGAGTGCTCAACATTTCACTTTAAAAGTACGGAAAATGAAACATGTAACGAAATTAGGGGAGATTTTGAACGTTGTTTATGAACCAATTATTACGATTTTAGTATCATTCGATCAGAAATATATGTACGCATCGTAAGTAATATATCCGATAAGTGAATTTTGTTGTTTAACTATTGAAAATTTGATAAATGTTGACCCCTTTCTTATCCAACCAATCACGTTCGAGCACTTTTCGACGGTGTCGCTTCCCACTATAAAAGCAAATGGGTCCCTGCTTCTTCCCTCAGTCTTCTTTTTGCGGTCGGACTGTGAACACGGTCGGGCGAGTCATTCTCGCTTTGCTTTTTACCCGCGTCACAGTCCAATTTGTGTCGTCGGAAGAGGAAGACGCAAGATTGATTTGCGGCGGCGATGACGATGGCTTGGGCGCTTCACCGAGCGGCAAACTACTGCCGCTCGGAGAAGCGTCCAAGCCATCGTCATCGCCGCTGCAAATTTATCCGCGCTCCCAGATTTCGACTCGTGATCGGTGGTCCAGAAGCAAGCCCGTTAGGAACCAGAAGCCCCCAGAGTTGCTGATCCGAGGAGATGCTGCTAATCGAGCGTCGGACTGGTGAAATCGCTCAAGCTTTCAAGAGTGAGCATCGTTTCCTGATTTCGACTTGTGCCAGGGGATCCAATACCCGTTGCTGTTGTGCGCCATCCACGTCACGAACCATTCAGCTGGTTCGTCGTATAAGCAAATTCCCCGTTTGACCATGGCAATCAACTGATAACATCCCGTAGTGCTATTTATCTGTAACCGAATCGAGGCTAAGAAAGCCATCGGCCCTTGTCAGGGCCATAATATTTGTGGAAAAGAGTTGAAGGAATAATATTTCCAACCTTATTACATCTTATATTCCTCAATCAATCTCGCAGCTTCGTACAAAATTTAATTTGTTATGAATAATTGATGGCACGTCAATTTGAGACTATTCGTGGACGCTGCTGCAGTGCCGTCGGGGTGAGTGCTCAAAATTTTCTAACGATTGTAAACTAGAGTGGAATTTCCGACAGTGTCTTTGATTTGCCATATTTTATGAGAACACTTCGATTACGAAAATGATCACATGTAACAAAATTGCGACATGTTTAGAATGCTTTTGAAAAGAAATTCCCATTGAACAATTTTCATAATTTTGGCACCATGGATCAGAAATTTACCTTCATATTGAAGAAAACTATTGATTATCAATAGCGAACTATTGAATATTTAGTAATTGTCAACCCTTTCATTCATGTTCGACCAATTTCTCACGCATTATCATTTTTCGCAATTATCAAGTAATTCTAAGTCCAACTCATTATTGGCACATATGCATTTCCCAGATTGGTCGATTAGAAAGAGAAGAGTACGAAGGGGAGGAGCATAATCTGCTAATCTAAGGGTATATAGCATGCTCCCTTCGTTGGATTCGGTTTCATTCCGTTTCGACTTCCGAGCTGGCAAGAGCTGCTACGATCCTGCGCAGCGACGTCCGCACCTGCTGATTGAAGCTAGCGATCCAGCGTCTGGTGATCGGTGGAAATCGCTCAAGATTTCAAGAGTGAGCATCGTTTCCAGATTTCGCCTTGTGCCCGGTGATCCACTACCCGTTGCTGTTGTGCGCCATCCACGGACCATGGAAATCAACTGATCAATCCCGCAGTGCTATTTATCTGTGACCGCATCGAGGCTAAGAAAGCCATCGGCCCTTGTCAGAGCCATCAAATTTGTGGAAAAGAGTTGAAAGAATAATATTTCCGACCTTGTTACATCTTATATTCCTCAATCAATCTCACAATTTCGTAAAAAATTTAATTTGTCATGAATAATTGATGGCACGACAATTTGAGACTATTCGTGGACGCTGCTGCAGTGCCGTCGGGGTGAGTGCTCAACATTTCACAACGAATTTAAACTAGAGTGGCACATCCAACAGTGTCTTTGATTTGCCATATTTTATGGGAGCACTTCGATTATGAAAATTATCACATGTAACAAAATTGCGACATGTTTAGAATGGTTTTGAACAGAAATTCTGATTGAACAATTTTCATAATTTTGGTACCCATGGATCAAAAATTTACCTTCATATTAAAGAAAACTATTGATTATCAATAGCTAACTATAGAATATTTAGTAAATGGCAAGCATTCCAACTATTCATGTTCGATCAATTTCTCATGATAATGCATGAATAACGTTTCCAGATTTCGACTTAAGCCCGGCTATCCACAGCCCGTTGCTGTTGTGCGCCATCCAAGCCACGAAACATCCAGCTGGTTCGTCGCATAAGCAAATAGCTTGCTCAAATTTATATATTTGCGTTGGGGATTCCCCGTTTGTTAATCAACTGATAACATATTGCATTAATATTCATCTGTGACAGCATCGAAGCTAAGAAAGCCATCGGCCCTTTTCAGGCCACCAAAATGTGCGTAAAAGAGTTATAGTAAGATTTCCACTTTATTTATTTCTAACATCTTATATGCCAAGCAAAGAATATTACTTCTCTTAAGCTTACGAAGGGGGCCTTCCAAGAAGACATCATATATTAACAGAGGTATATTTTCTACTATATCGCGTTTTAAATTATTCTAAATGGAGAATCGTTCATCTTCATTGATAAACATGACGAACAATAGATCAAATTGCAATGTTAAACAGCACGCTCCAGAATACGAAATCATCTAGCAAGAGAGGGAGCTTACACTGCTTCTGATTGGTGCCTAATGCACAACCAATCGTCACCGGCGGGGAACCGCCTTTTCCCCTTACTGGTTTGTGATTGGTCGTTAAGTGATTGCTTCCAGTTATAAAAGCAGCTCACATAGCCTGCCATGCCTCATTCTATCGTGATCAGCGCTCCGAACAACATTTGAAGAAAATGGCTCGAGCGAAATCGAAGAGCGGATTTGCTCCTTGCAACTGCAAGCAGCAAATTGCCGCTCTTTTGGTTTCGTTCATAAATGATAAGGAAACGCCAC
This sequence comes from Aedes aegypti, assembly GCF_002204515.2. Classification (NCBI taxonomy): domain Eukaryota; kingdom Metazoa; phylum Arthropoda; class Insecta; order Diptera; family Culicidae; genus Aedes; species Aedes aegypti. Next base: position 7,013 of record NW_018735077.1, on the reverse strand, counting down.
CGAAGCTTCAGTTGAAGAAGCATCCGCCGAAGAAACATCCGCCGAAGAAACATCCGCCGAAGAAGCATCGACAACCACCACTGCAACAACTTTTCAAGGACCGGAAAATCCAGATCAATCGTGGTGAACTATTGGTCACTTTCCGTGTTCCGCTCACTCCTGCTCGTGTATATTATATGAACCAGGTGATTGAACGATAAAACGGCTCTTTTCAGAGCCACCAAACAAAACGGCTCTTTTCAGAGCCACTAAACAAAACGGCTCTTTTCAGAGCCACCAATTAATATCAAGAGAGTTCTTAGGATAATTTTCATGTAAAAGCCCTTGGACCCACCAAACAAAACGGCTCTTTACAGAGCCACCAAATAAAACGGTTCTTTTCAGAGCCACCAATTAATATCAAGAGAGTTATTAGGATAATTGTTCATGTAAAAGCCCTTTGACCCACCAATCAAAACGGTTCTTTTCAGAGCCACCAATTAATATCAGAGTTATTTGTGTAATATTCCCTAATTTGTTTACCACATACTTGCTATAATCTCTTAATTCATCTCATAGCATCATACAATAATTGATTTATTACGAATAATTGACAATACGGCAATTTGAGGATGTTTCCGAGGACGCTGCTGCAGTGCCGTCGGGATGCAATAACAGCATAATGTTCATCTTGTACATCCCTTACCCAGACATCAGTTTCATACAGCCTATTTCCCAGATAAGAAAACGAAGAATTTGAAAGGAGGAGCATCACCTGCTATTCTAAGGGTATAAAGCATCCCTCCTTCGCTGAATTCGGTTTCATTCTGTTTTCGCTTTCGAGCTGGTAAGAGCTCCTTCAAACCGGCTCAGCTCCTCGCTACCAGAGGCAAGCTACGAGATGGCTGAAGAAAATCGACCAAAGCCGCTTGTTGAAGCGCACATCGTCATCCGCAACGCAAATCTCATCGGGCGAGGAGGATTGCAACAAGTGCGCCGTCAAAATGTGTCCGTGTTACGCAAATTCAACAGTTCAATCGGCCCTTTTCAGAGCCAACAAATGTGTTTTAAAGAGTTAATTGTGTAATATTCCCTAATGTGTTTACCACATACTTGCTATAATTTCTTAATTCATCTCATAGCAGCATACAATAATTGATTTATTGCGAATAATTGACAAAACGGCAATTAGAGGATGTTTCCGAGGACGCTGCTGCAGTGCCGTCGGGATGCAATAACAGCATAATGCTAATCTTGTACATCCCTTACCCAGACATCAGTTTCATACAGCCTATTTCCCAGATAAGAAAACGAAGAATTTGAAAGGAGGAGCATCACCTGCTATTCTAAGGGTATAAAGCATCCCTCCTTCGTTGAATTCGGTTTCATTCTGTTTTCGCTTTCGAGCTGGTAATAGCTCCTCCAAACCGGCTCAGCTCCTCGCTACCAGAGGCAAGCTACGAGATGGCTGAAGAACATCGACCAAAGACGCTTGTTGAAGCGCACATCGTCATCCGCACCGCAAATCTCATCGGGCGAGGAGGATTGCAACCAGTGCGCCGTCAAAGTGTGTCCGTGTTACGTAAATTCAACAATTCAATCGGCCCTTTTCAGAGCCAACAAATGTGTTTTAAAGAGTTGATTGTGTAATATTCCCTAATTTGTTCGAGATGGCTGAAGAAAATCGACCAAAGCCGCTTGTTGAAGCGCACATCGTCATCAGCACCGCAAATCTCATCGGGCGAGAAGGACGCAACCAGTGCGCCGTCAAAATCAAACTCATCATCTGTGGTGCAGTCAAGAATCAAGCCTGTTAGGCACCATTACCACTATTATTAGGCAAATCAAGCGTCCGGCTAGTGAAATTGCTCAAGATTTCAAACTTGAGCTACATTTTAAGATTTCGACTTCAGCCGTGTGGTCCAATATCTGTTGCTGATGTGTGCCATCCACACGACGAAACATTCAGCTGGTTCGTCGTATAAGCAGAGAACTTGTTCATTGCATTGCATTGAGGATTTTTCGTTTAACCATGGCAATCAACTGATAACATGCTGTAGTGCCATTTATCTATGACAGCATTCGTGCTAACAAAGCCTTTGGCTCTTTTTAGGGCCACCACATGTGCGTAATATAGTAATATAGCGTAATATAGCGCGGAGTAATATTTCCGACTTAATTTATTACATTGCCAAGCAATGTATAATATTTCTCTCAAACCATAAGAACTACAAAGCGATGACTGGATCTACTACTGAATCACTACTGTTCTTTCCTATGCTACTGTATATTTCAGAGGAGGTTATTAATATAATTTCAAAATGATCATACATCCTGAAGTGAAATTTCACATTTTCATAGATAAATATGACGAATGATTAATATTTACGAAAGTTTCGAGCACTGAAAACAGTATGAAGTCAAAACGAGCAACACAATGACATCAAATTCAGTTACATAAACCATCGTGGTCCTACGTCACCAGTTCGTACAACCCCATAGGGATGTACCCTTATAGTTTTTTTACAAGAAATCCACCAGGAATTACCTTGGAGAATCCTTTAGGAACTCCTTCAGGGATTGCTTTTAAAGCTCTTCCAGAAATATATTAAGGAATATCTCCAGGAAATTCTTTGAAAATTTCTTCATTGTTGAATTGCATTATTGATTTTTTCAGAAATTTTCCAAACAAAAATCTTTCGGGTGTTTCCTAAAGGATTCAACCTTAAGACATTCATAGAAATGTTTCGTTTAATCCTCTGAGTAATTATCAGTTGATTCCCTGGAAGAATTTCTGATGACCCTGAAGAGAAATCCAAGTAAGACCTTTCCAAGTAAGAAATCCAAGTAAGACCTTTATTTCTGATGGAAATGCTAGCGAAACTTGGTTGACATTACCAGTGTTATCCCTAGAAGAACTCCTTGTGAAATTCCTTAAAATACTTCTTTCGTGAAAAAATTTCAGGTGAAATAATTAGAGAAAATACTGCTGAAGTCTCTAAAGGAATTACTGGTGGAATCTTTATAGAAAATTGTGGTTGAATCCTATAGAAAATTCGTCATGGGATCATTGGAGTTCATCATAGCGGAATCCACGGAGGAACCTCTGGTGGAATTCTCAGAGAAATCTCTGAAGGAATTCCTGTTTCGAATCTAAGAAGGGGCCCAGATAGCCGTAGCGGTAAACGCGCAGCTATTCAGCAAGACCAAGCTGAGGGTCGTGGGTTCGAATCCCACCGGTCGAGGATCTTTTCGGGTTGGAAATTTTCTCGACTTCCCAGGGCGCATTGAGTATCTTCGTACCTGCCACACGATATACGCATGCAAAAATGGTCATTGGCATAGTAAGCTCTCAGTTAATAACTGTGGAAGTGCTCATAAGAACACTAAGCTGAGCAGCAGGCTCTGTCCCAGTGGGGACGTAACGCCAGAAAAGAAGAAGAAGAAGAAGGAACTCCTGATAGAGTCATGGGATAAAATACTTGGGGATCCCCAAATTGCAGGTGAAATTCTTTTAAGATATTTCTGGTGAAATCATTATAACTAATTTCTGGTAAAATCGCTGGAGGAATCCTGAAAACTCTCAAGAATCTTTGGAGTTATTCCGCGAAAAAATCTTTGGAAAAATTCGGAGAATCGCTTGATGAATTCCGCGAGGAATCCTTTGAAAATATCAGAAAGGAATCTTTTGAATTATTCCGGTGATGAAATCCTTATGAGATAAATCTGATAAAACCCCTGGAGGAATTCCAGATAACCCTCGAGAATCCTTGGAAGTATTGCTTAAGGATTAATTCCTTGAGGGATTTCGGGAGGCATCCCTTGATAAATTCCGAGAGAAATCCCTTTAAGAATTCCGGGAGGGATCCCTTAAGAAATTTAGGAAGGAACTCCTGATGAAATCCCAACAAAAACTCAGGGGAACTCCTGATGGCATTCCTACAGAAGTTTTTGATAGAAACCCTGGAGGAATTCCAGGTAGAATATCTGAAGAAAATGCTAATGAAATCTCTGAAGGAACTCTTCACAAAATCCCTAGAAGAATTCCTGAAGAAATTCGGAGGAACTCCTGATGGAATCTTTGCAGGAATTCCTAATGATATTCGTGAAGAAACTCCAGATGAAATCATTGGAGGAGGCACTCTTGATGAAATCCCTTGAAAAGCTCCTGATGGAATCCCTATGGGAACTCTTGGAGGCATTGTTGTTAACATTCCGAATGGAACTCCTGATATAATCCCTAGAGGAATTCCTTGTGGTATCCCTAGAAGGAATCCTAATGGAATTCCTGGGAGAACTTCTGATATAATCTCATAGAGAACTTCTGATGAAATCTTTGGAGGAATGCCAGGTGAAATTCCTGAAGGAATTTTTGATGGAATCTTCCGAGTTAGCAAGCCTCGGGCGACAAATTTCGTTAATAAAGATAAAAAAAATAATTGATGGAATCTCTGAAGAAACTTCTGATGGAATTCTTGGAGGAATTTCTAATGATATTTTTGAAGGAACTCCTGATGAAGTCCCTAGATGAACTTCTGATGGAATCCCTGGAGGAATTCCTATTAGAAACCCTAGAGGAATTCCTTAAAATATCCCTAGATGGAATCCTGATGGAATTCTTCCAGAAACTGCTGATATAATCTCTGGAAGAGCCCCAGGTGGAATCTCTGAAGGAATTCTTGATGGAATCCCTGGTGAGACCAGATGAAATCCCCAGAAGAGCTCTGATGGAAGCCCTGCAAGTACTCCTGATAGAATCCCTATAGGAACTCCTTATGAAATCCTTGGAGGAATTTCTAAAGATATTCTTGAAGTAACTTCTGAAAGAATCATTAGAGGGACTCCTGGAATCTCGAGATGAACTCCTGATGGAATCTCTTTAGGAGCTCCTGGTAAAATCCCCAGAGGAATTCTTGATAAGTTTCCTGATGGAACTCCTGATAGAATCCCTAGAGAAACTCCTTATGATATTCCTGGAAGACATAATGATGGAAACTACTGATAAAATCTCCAGAAAAGCTCTGATGAAAGCCCCAATGGTACTCCTGAAAGAATTCCTATAAGAACTCCTAATGTGATCCTGATGGAATCCTTGGACGAATTTCTGAAGACGTTCTTGAAGGTACTTCTGTGGAATTGTTGGAGGCACTCCTGATAAAATCCCAATATTAACTCCTCATAGAACTCGTGGAGAAACTTCTGATGGAATTGCTCCTGATAGAATCCCTAGATGAGTTCCAGGTGCAATCCCTGAAGGAATTTCTGATGGAATCTCTGGAAGAATTCAATATGGAATTCTTGGAGGAACATCTGATTAAATTCCGATGGAATCCCTAGACGTACAACCGATGGAAATTATAGAGGAACCTCCGATGAAAATCCTAGTGGGACTCCTGATAAAAACCGTAAAGAATCTCCTGAATGAATTCTTCGTGAAATTCATGATTGAATCTTAAAAACTACTTCTAATGGAAAGCATAGATAAACTCGTGTTTAATTCCCCAGAATATCTCCTGATTCCTAGAGGAACTACTAATGGAATCTTTCGAGGAAATTTTGATAGAGTTTTTGGTGGCATATCTAAAGGAATTCCTGGTGGAGTTGTCACAATAACTTCTGATGGAAACTTTTGAAGTTCTCCTGATGTAATCCTTGAAAGAAACTAGAAAAACTGAGAAACTCCTGATGGAATCCCTTAAGGCATTCCTGGTGGAATCCCATGAGGAATTCCAGGAGAACTTTCGGAAGGAATATCTAAAGGGATTCTTACAGGAATTCCTAGTTAAATCACTGAACAACAACGTGATTATTTTTATGGAGAAACGTTTGATGGAATCATAAAAAAAAATACCGATGAAATCCATGAAGGAATTTTGGAACAATTTCATAAAATATTCCAAGAGGATTACCTGCAGGTATTCCTGGTGAAATTCCTGATGGAATCCCTGTAGGAATTCCTGGTATAATCTCAGGATGAATTTCTTATTGAACTTTTGATGGAATCACAGGTAAAATTGCTGATGGATTCTCTGTAGATAATTCTGGAAAATTGCTTAAAGAATATTTAAAGAATCCCTGATGAATTTGCTAAAGATCGTTGGAAACTCTAACAAAATATTTAGAAACAACTCCAGAGCGCACATTTGCTGGAACACTATGGCATCAACGCTGCGTAAATTCATGCATTTTGACTTGCCACCCATCTGCATCGGTAGTTTATGGGACGTCGAAGCTTCAAATTTACATGCTAGCGTCGATGTTCGTGCAACATCCCTACACACAGTACGATCAGTTCATCAAACATTTGGCTCCGCCTACCGGTGGTTCGAGCAAAATCAAACTCGTTCGATTTTGGCCGACCGAATCGCCAACCGTCAAATCGGTTTCACAAACCGTCAAATTGGTTCATCAAGCAGCATCACTCACGGTCAAACATAGCACCAACATGAGCATCAACCTGGAGGCGGACTCAATGTTGGACAAACCGTCAGAGCGTCTGTGGGCTGCATTATTCCGTATAATTTTGATCGCTAAATAGTTGATCGGAATATCTTAATCAATCTTATTGTTTAACTGCAAAATGGCGTAGTCCACTGGCTTGACTTATTGACAGCTGTTTCTTACTTTTTGAACTTCTAGGAAATATGGTAAATCTACTTGAGACCTCCATTTTTTTTTTTTTTTTTTTTTTGTTTTTTACAAGGGGGAAATCTGCAAACAGATCCCCTGAGAAGATAACTCAGGGAATGCGGGGATGACGCACCAACGACGACCCGCTAAAACCAGCCTATGCACTGTGCCATGAGCAATTCATTTAGAATTGCTCAAGTGGTGAACAGTGCATCGACATGACCCTTGGACTCAGACCCTCATCTCCCCGGAACCACCTTACGGTATTTCTTCGGGAATTGAGACCTCCATATTGTAGTGTTAAGGGCTAAGTTTTGCGCAGCAGAGATAACGACTCATTCTGGTTGCAATCTTCCCGACTTGCTCTACCAACACGCCCAAAGTTAGCATAAGCGTTTGTTAAA
>NW_018735076.1:0-52789 GCF_002204515.2 Aedes aegypti | reverse complement strand
ATTTAAAAAGTTAATATTGGACCCAAATGGATTCCAAAAAGTGACTGTAGCGAGAATCTGATATTTTTTCCTACACTTATGAACATTTTCGTTCGGATGACCGATTACACGTTTGTTGTTGTTGTTGAAATGAATCCCCGATATGTTTGTAATATTCCGTTTTATTTCGTTTGTTACAAAAAATGTCAACTCATTTGATTCCATGGAATTCCGCGATATTTTCATTTCGAACAGCATTTACAGAATCGTTCGAAACATCACATATCCTTAATGCCACCCCGGCGACGGCGCAACGTCACTCCAACGACGCAAACACACCGATGGCGTCGCACGACGACCGAAGATCCAGACTCGCAACACTATCGCCCCGCGTGCAATCGATCAGCCCCAACGGACCCGAACGAAAGAAACTCCGTGGGCAACATATCATCCGCGCGGTCTCCGACTCCCCAATGCACAACTCAGCTGCTTTGGCTGCTGCTTCTGTCTTCTGTTGGCCACATTGTGTATTATATGTTGTGTGTAGTTGGACGGATGTTAAAACCAGATTGCGGGGCCACTCGAACGAACAGTCCGATTTTCAACAGTTGTCAGGGAACGACGACTTCGACGTAGACGTAGACTACGAAAACCACTCCGAGGCCTCCTTCCGTTCCGTACTTAACACCGCTCGATTTTGTGTGCAATCCAAATGGCATCAGTGATCCTGACTTTTCCGTGTTTTTTTTTCTCCCTTAACAGTAGTGTGCTTCTGGTTGCTTTGTAGAGAAGGAAAAAATCGGTGTAATTTTCTGAGCAAAGATAACTTGAAGAATCAAGACTTACAGAGCGGGAAAGAAGAGCGATCGGTGCGCAGAAGGATCGAAAAGAATCGCAGCGAGCTAGTGAAAGGTGCTTAGTGAACAGTCCCTTGTGGTGTTCTAAAGGAGCAAGTCGGAGTTTGGCGTAATCCACCCCCGAATCAATCAACAATAGTGTGATCCAGTGTGCATAACTTTCAGTGGATTGTGCCGAGTGAAGTTTTGACCTACTGAGTACTATTTGCCCCGCAGCAGCTCAAGTCCAGCTGTACGTAGAGATTGAGAGACAGTGTGGAAGCGGTTGCGCAGAGCAGAAGTTCAAGGTCAAGTTCGGAACGGGTGATCGAGTCCAGTGGAGAGGCGAAAATGAAGTTGATTTTAGTGGTAAGTGCGAGGCGGGGATTGGGGGGACCAAGGGTTACTAGCTTATGCGATCAAACAGGTCTTTTTCGGATTGCATGTCGCGATGAGTGGGCGATGATGGCAGTTTTAATAAATGCGGTTATTAGTGTCTCTATTGCAGTTATCGTTCTGCAAAAAAAATCTCATGAAAGTTAGCAAGATTGGCAGCTACAAGCTTTGTTCAAATTTATTCGTTGTTAATTGCATTCATGTATCTATTTATTCGCCAATTTATGCCAAAAGGTCGTCGAACTTAAGAGGTGTAAATAATTAAGAATGTTTGATGCGTACATAATGTCACATCCTTTAATAGACGGAAAAACACGCACATAATTGGAGAACTACTGTAGCAAAGAATTTTGACCAGTGGATGAAACTGATTAATTTGGAGCAGTTAATTTCAAAGATGGAAATACTTTGTTTATTGGTTTTAATGCAATCCTTACCGTAGATATGCAACAACGATTATTGTAGAACGATCCATTCTTCTTATAAGACTACATACATGCTTTCAGTATTCGAAATTATGTGTGAACAAAATTATGTTTCGTGCAGAATTAGAATTGCTGCTTTGAAAACAATTTATTCTTCTTAGTCTAAATACATATTTTTAACAATTCAAATTCATTAATTTTTGTGAATTTTCTTCTAAGTGTAATTTTTTTTATTTCGTTAAATTTAGAAGAGCTCTATTAATAATTTTGAACATCAAAATCCCCGATACTTGTCAAATCACGTGTTTGCTATCACTGTTATCAAAAATTGTTTATTTTTTATTTTTTTTTCTTTTAAACAAAAAAAAACATGATTTTTCGGTGCTACAGATAAATCATCTCTAAAAAAATTGATGGAATGATTTATTGATAGAATCGAATGCAGTGTATTGGTATGGCTTTGTATCGAATCGATTTTCGAATTGTTACAAAAATGATTTAAGCCTTTCATTTGAAATTTCTACAATTTAAAAACAATTTGTTAGATATTTCCAAATCACTTTTTAAAATTTTTTTAATCCAATTCGAGAATAAAAAAATAGTAGGTCAATATTTAGAAGAGGCTTGCTCATTCGAACGAAAGAAAAAAAATCGAATTTTGGAAATCTTTTATTCGCTTTTAGTGCCTTTAATGATTGATTGAAACAAAATCATCGATTGTTAGGGCATTGATGAATAAGAAACAGCAATAGAAAATTTCTCATCGATTCGTTATTCCTTCAAACGCTGCAAAAAAATCCCTTCGTTTTTGCTCACTTGCCTCGTGGATTTTGTTGCGAAATTACATTATTTTTTTTCGTTTTGTACCACGGAAGTGTTCTCATAGCTACAAAAAAAAACTGGCCTTTTTTTTGGATATATCTAGAAATCCAGAAAATACTAAAAATTCCACGTTGAAATACCATTGAAGCAATGCAGTTATAATGTTGGAGTTATAAAAACAAAATATGTCGATTTCTATACAAAATGATCCTGTTTGGTGTTTCTATCGCTGTGTATAATGATCAAATGACAGGAAATTTTGACAGGTATTACATCTCTGAATATAAAATAATAAAAAAAATATTCAAATATAGTTTTGAAGCATAATTGAAAAATAAAAGAAAAGATGAAGCGTCTTATCCGAGATTTTTTGAGACAAATGAATATTTTTCGAAGAGAAATTTAAAACAAAAACGTTATCAAAAAGTCTAAGGATATTAATAATCATAAATGGAGCAAATGCATAATGTACATTCTATTGAGAAAGTTGTCTTTATTTAAAACTGATCATGTTTTAAGAAGACCCAAATCATACTGATGTAAGAAAGTCAAGGAATTTTGTATGCCAAGAATCCACACCAATGACATGGAATTGTTAGATTAGGGTTTTTTTTTTACTGTAGTTAATGTAATTCTTGACCAAAACTATACTGTCTGATAAAGACGTTCGGCCCATTAATACATTAAAATACTTTGAAATAGAAGTGTAGTTTGGGACTTTGTGTAGAATAAAGTTCTCTATGAGCATATTTTGGCCTATTGAGCAAGTAAAAGGTACTGCTGGAGCCTTGTCAGAACTTTCTGGAATATGAAAATGTATGCAAAAATACACTACAACGAGGGATTCCGAATTTTTTGATTTGGGACAACCAAAAAAAGGGTTCGAGTGGCCCTCAAAATTGAATTTCTGAATTTAAGGCGATGGGGCCATTTTGAAACTGTTCAAAACTTCCGCTTGAAACCTATTACTGTTAAGGACATCTATCCTGTCCATTCTTTAGGGTTCCGGGTCGTTTGGCCAAATGCCGTTTGGCTGAAATTTGAAAAACCAATAGTGAACTACAGCTAGCATGCATTTGTAATAAATTTCAAAGAACATATTCAGCTTATTCTGAAAGAAAGATAAATCGTCTTTAATATACAAACAATTAGGTTTTTTTGTTTATTCAAGAAACAGTCAGTGCTGAAAGAAGAACATCCTGAATGTAAGCAATCATTCACTTCTCTGCCTTCGGCAATAGGGGGGTTTGCATTGTATTTGTAGTCAGCTTTTGACAGTACTAAAACAGTTTAGGATTTCTCTTGAACGAACAGCCTATGATCGGAAGAAGGAAAAAAACGCTTATAAAAATTAAGCAAGTGTAATACAAAAAAAACATATCAGTATAACTGAAAAGAACTGCTGATGATTTAAAGAAGTTTAAAACTGCCAATAAAATATAAGCTAAATTATTGCAACAGTTTAGAAACCAGTATAACTCAAAAGAATAGCCTATGTTTACACGAAGGAAAAACTTCTGAAGAAATCTTAAAAAAAAAACCTTTGAAACCCTAGCACACCGTTGGTTGGGTTTCATAACTTCGTCCCGAATTAACTGCTGGATTTTGAAATTCTCTTGGAGCACTTATATAGCGACAAACACGAGGTCCCGTCACATCATAAAAATAAAGAAATTAATTAGCTGATCGGTTATGGACCACACTTATGAATCCTACACACCACTATTGTAGCATTTTGAATTTATTTTATTTTTTGATGTAATTCGGCCAAATGGCATTCGGCCAAACGACCCGTTCGACCAGGTGGCATTCGGACGATTGGCGTTCGGCCAAACGTCCTTAGAATGAGTGGAGCGTAAATTGCGATGTTGTTGAAAAATTCTATGCCATTTTCCGGAATTTTCAAAATGGTCAGATATAGACCGGAACCAACTTGAGCTCTTTAGTGAACAATTCAATTCATTGAATAATTCAATTCAGATAATAACATTTATCTCATCTAGGAAAAAAATCCAGCCTTTTTCTCAAGAATTTATCAAAACATTCTTTGATCGAGTCTAACTAGAGCCACTCTGAAATTCATATCGGTATTCACGTACAGATTCTTCAAGAAACTCTGTCATGTATTTCTTCAAAATTCATCCTATGTTATTCTTAGATATTTACAATTTATTTTTAATATTGCTCTCGATGATTCTTCTGAGATTTTACCAAAGTTGTTCTTGAAATCCTCTATTGATCCCATCCCTATGGAGTTTCTCTGGAGTATTTTAATGAAACGTATCCAAAAAAATTTGAGTCAAAACCTTTGAAAGTATCATATTTGTATGAATATATTATGGAAGGAATGACACATAATAACTTTGATTTTCCATATCCTTCACAGACTTTCTTGTATTGAGATTCTTTTGGAAATCAATTTGATTACCGCATTATAAAGGGCCATACTGTAAACAAAAACTGTTGATTATATAATTCATTTGAAACAGAAGCATGAAACGAGCTCCATCGTTGATGGGGATGTTGCCAATCACTTTTAATTTCGTCAAAACACGCGAACGCGACACTATTGATCTCGAACTAAAACACCACACAATACTCGGCTGCGCAACAAGCAAGCTGCCCAGCAAAACGTATAATCGATAAAAAAATATTTACTTCGCGGTGAAAAATCAAGCCGCTTGCCTGGCTTCCGAAATGCACTCAGTACTTCATATATCCGAAGACTCATCAGAAACTCGTCTACGTTTGTTCAGGATTAGCTTGAACTTCTCCAAAACTTCTCATGTAATAAGCGCATCTATGAAAATTGATTAGGTATTTCTTCTAGGATATCTCCATTTGTTCAGAGCGCTAAGGAATCTGATTCTACAAAATACACGTTGGATATATTGAAAGAACTTCTTGAGATATTTAGAGAGCAAGCTTCAAAAATTTTATTTAAGAAATATTTGGCAAATTAAGTCTTTGATGTATTTTTGGAAGATATCTTGAAGAATCTTCCAAGCCATTTATTGTCTAAATTATTTAAGAATAATTATTCTTTGTGGGAACCTTAAAAAACCTGAAGAATTTTCAAATAAATTCTTGTCCAAAAAATAATACTCTGAGCAAATTTGTTTGTTTTGTTATTCGCTTGTTTGTTGTCTCAATGAGTTCTGTGTAATTCCCCAGATAATTCCCGTAAAAGTACCATGAAAATCCATTGAATGATATAGGTAGAAACATCCATAGGAGTTTTTGGAGTCATTTCTGTATTTGGAATTCGAATATAAATAGTTTGAGAAATTTTCACTGATTCCTCTAAATATTCGTTTTCTGGAAGAATTAAAATAATAAAAGTTCCAGTAATCTTTCATTTCATGTGAAACTTTACTGCCCATAAAAGCATTACTGTTCCATATGGATCATCGAACCAACACCTCTTTTCCTCGCAACAAGTATGGTTGATTAGATACCTGACTATGCATATCGAAACTTTGTTTGAAAATGTTGCGGAAAAAAATGAGCTTGGGTGCAGTCCCATATTGAAAAATAAATGCATAACAGTCTCTATATGAACTTTAAACCTAAACAGCAACTGCAAAACCTAAATTGTGTTCAAGTTTAAATTTTTCGCTGATCAAGAGAAACACAATGAATAATCTAAACGGTGTTGTTAAATGAACATGGCTACCAGAAATGTACTAGAAAATTATGAAAATTTGTATGAGAAAACAGACTTCAAACTTTGCGTGCTATTTTTTCAATGCCTACTTTTCCATTTGGGACAGTTATGCCTTTATGGACAGTTTATGAGGAATCCTTTGGAGAACTTCGACTCTTTCTCTGCAGTATCGGGTATCCCTCAAGAAAGCCACCTGAGCCCGCTGATATTTCAACGATGTGAATGTGGCGCTTAATGGACCGCAATTTTCTCCGCATACTCTCCATCGAATCTATGACATTTGGTCGAATGACATTTAGTCAAATGACATTTGGTCGAACGCCACATTTCGTCAAATGGACATTTGGTCGAAAAAGTAAAGTTGCACCAGACAGCATATGATATTTGGTCGAACCAACATTCCGTAGAAAGGATAGTGGTCGAATCTAAAAAGTATAGAAAAAAAGTTTTACGTTTAGACTGAGTGATCGAATAATTTAAAACATATCAGCTATTTTACCAACAATCTATATGCGATTAGCAAAATTTTGTGGTTCAATTTGATGGTCGCTCTCCCAACATATTTATCAACCTCTTGCATTTTTGGCGTTTCATTATGCTTTTTCGTTCAGGCATGTTCTGCAATTCGAGATAAGCTGATCTGAAATGGAAGCAAGTCAACTCGTCTTCCCTCTTCTGATACCAAGAATTAAATTGCATATAAGACTACATAAAATGTCCCAGTTTTTATTCAACAACAGTAGATGATTCAGATTATTCAAATGAATAATATCAAGTTTTCAAATTCAGAAAACAATAATCAATTTTTGCCAAATGATCTTTGAATAAACCATTTGAAAATAAGTTTCAACCACATTTCCGTTCATCTAAACGCTATATGACCAAAATAAATGTTCCCAAGCATTTCGTCCAAGTGTCCATACGACCAAATGTACTTTCGACCAAATGTCATTCGACCAAACGTTATTCGACTAAACGTCATTTGACCAAATGTCATTCGTCTAAATGACTTAAAGCTCTCTCCGAATCTATGACATTTGGTTGAAAGACATTTGGTCGAATGACATTTAGTCGAATGATGTTTGGTCGAAAGTACATTTGGTCAAATGGACATTTCGTCGAATGGAAATTTGTTCGAAAAGGTTTTAGTTGAAACGGCTTTAGGACATTTCGTCGAATGACATTTGGTCGAATGACGTTTGGTCGTATGACATTTGGTCGAAAGTACATTTGGTCGAAGGGACAATTGGTCGAATGGACATTTGGTCGAATTGCTTTGGTACATTTATTTTGCTCGAATGACGATGAGTTGAACGGAAATTTGGTTGAAAGCTTTTTTTCAAATGGTTTATTAAAAGATCATTTGGTAAAATTGATTATGTTTTTCTAACTTTTGCAAAGTTAGTAAGATTACGTATTCTTTGAAAAAATCTGAATCATCAATTGTTGTTGACATTTTATGTAATCTAATTTTTTAATTTCATACATCCTTTCATTTGCAATTTTAGTTATGCCAAAATCTAGGATTTCAATGATTATTGAAATGAACTTTTTTGGAGGATTTTTTTTTGTACATTAACTGAAATATTTAGCTCTCGTGAATTTATTATTCTTTCAAAATATCATCATTCTTTGAAAAATTGCTCAATGAGTCATTTTGCTACTCAACGATGTGAACATAATAATTTTATTATTTATTATTCTTTTGAAATGTCATCGTTCTTCGTAATGAACTGCTTATCTTCATCTGATGGAAGCATGCGGAGAGAGTACTTGAGATATTTACGGGTTTTATAGCTTACGGACGTGGTGGGTATGATTTTTGAATGCGGAAATCAGAATTAAAACGGCAGGAAAAATTTGCTTTCAGGAAAACCTTTATGGCGAAGTAAATGTAAGGTTTCGGTAACTTTATTTATGGCCAATCGGCTTATTGTGACTTCTATGTATGTAAGGGAAGACGAGTTGACTGAGGCAACAAAAGTAGGCTTACTACCATTTATGATCAGCTTATCTCGAATCGCAGAACTTGCCTGAACGAAAAAGTAATATGAAACGTCACAAACGCAAGAGGTTGATCAATATGTTGGGAGAGCCTCCATCAAATTGGATAACAAAATTTTGCTAATCGCATAATAGGTTGTTGGTAAAAAGACTGATACTTTTTCAATTATTCTATCACTCTTGTATAAGCGACAAAATGCTAGTCTCGATAATAGTCAGACTGAACTTAAAACTTTGTTTCCATACTATTCTGATTCGACCCCTTCCGCGAAATGTCGGTTCGACAAAATATAATATGTTCTGTGTTGAAACTAAACCTTTTCGACCAAATTTCCATTCGACTAAATGTCCGTTCGACCAAATGTACTTTCGACCAAACGTCATTCGACTAAATGTCATTCGACCAAATGTCTTTCGACCAAATGTCATAGATTCAGAAAGAAAGCAAATGATATTTGGTCGAACCGACCAATCTACCTCTTGCGGTTTTTTTAATTTTTCGTTCAGGCATGTTCTGAGATTCGTGATAAGCTGATCCTCAATGGGAATAAGCCAACTGTTTTCACTTCAGTCAACAGTTTTCATTTTCAATAATCCAAACTTCTACTGCAAACAACTGTTATTTACCCGAGGTCATATCACAGTCAGCAAAGCCATATATTGCTGTTTGCGTTTGACGTGCAAATCCAGTCTAACTGAGCTTCAAATGCGGTAACACAAAGTAGCCAAAGGATACTTAGCAACCATGATGTATATCGCCGCCAACCAAGCAAAGAAAATCAAACTTTAACTTCGCCTTCCTTGTTAAAAATCTTACCGCATTTGGTGTTCCTGCATTTGATATTTGCATTTCTAACGCACACAGCAATATTTGCTTGAGGATTGTTATTAGGCTGGAAGTTATTAAGCAATAAGCCAATTGGCCATAAGTAGAGTTCTGACTTGCGCATTCAAAATTCTTACCCACAACCGTGAGCTGCAAGCCCCGGAATTCAAAGAAAGATCCCAAGCACTCTCTCCGAATGCTTCCATCAGATGAGCTGATCTTAATTACGAAGAACGATGATATTTCAAAAGAATAATAAATTAAGAAAATATTATGTTCACATCGTTGAGTAATAACATAACTTATTGAGCAGTTTTTCAAAGAATGATGATATTTTAAAAGAATAATAAATTCACTACAGTTAAATGTTTCAGTCAATTTACAAAAAAACTACTAAAAAGTACATTTGAATAACCATTAAAATCCTAAATTTTGGCAAAACTTCAAATTACAAATAGAAAGGTGTATTGAATTTAAAAACAAGACTTCATAAAATGTCCCATTATTTATTCAATAACAGGTAATGATTAACCCGTATAGGCCTGAGTGGAAGCAAAAATTCTAAAACCCTCACCAATCAGCGAATTCTTAAGGGAAAAGAAGAAGAAGAAGAAAATTGCATCAGTGTAAACCTTTTGAATTCGATAACTATGAGTTTTGCATTTGATTTATTCTACAAATGACCATTTTCGGGTCCCAGGACGTCTCAAACTTATGATAAAGTGGCCAATTTGTATCTGAACAACTGTGCCAAACTTATGGGAACGCATTTTAGTGCACAATTATGTTTGATTTCTACTTTTCGACATTTTAACCGTTTTAGTATCCAACAAATCTACAGTTGGTTCTTCCGGGCATTACGTCCGAATGGCCACATCCGGTATATTTCAAACGTTGCAAAACTCTTCATTTATAATGTTAAATGTCAGATCTTAATGATTTATGCAAATTTAAATGATTGTCATTGAAAATAAATAAAGTTAACTTGGCATGTCCCAAAAAATAGCCCTTTTTTACCCGACTTGACCCAGTAACCCACCGGAATAACTCGGGCCACAGGAATATTTCCGAGTTCCTCTGGCCACTTCACGAAACTATATATGTGGGCCAATGAACTGACAAAAAATAATTTGAATCCGTTTAGAATTCGCTGAGCGGTGAGGGTTTCAGTATTTTTGCTTTCACTCAGGCCTATACGGGTTAAAACCATTCAAAAGAATACGTTATCTCATCAACTTTACAAAACTTAGGAAACAATAATCACTTTTAAATGATTCCGTTCAACTAAACATCATTCGACCAAAATAAATTTTCCAAAGCCATTCAACCAAATGTCCATTCGACCAAATGTCCATTCGACCAAATGTCCTTTCGACCAAATGTAATTTCGACCAAATGTTATTCGACCAAACGTCATTCGACCAAATGTCATTCGACGAAATGTCCTAAAGCCGCTTGGAATACACATAGAACGAGTAGAGCATGTTAAGGACTTGGGAGTCATTTTGGATTCCTAACTTACGTACAGGTAGCCCATTTCGTATGTAGTAGACAACCCAGTCATCGTATATCAATACACAATCAAAATCATATATCTAGATAAACTTTATCGGAATCCTTTATCGATATGTATATGAATTGACAAAGATGATAAAAAATCATATTTTCCGACATATGAGACCATTATACAACTATATTTCTCAGAATCATATCAAATATTATAAGGGATTGAACAGAATCGTATGATATCGGAAAGAACCAGATAAAGTCGTAAGGAGATAAACAGTTTAGTTGACACACGGATCCTATAAATCTATAAATGTCGTATATCTGGTCATGTTTGACAATGACGCACGGCCACGACATATGTTTTTTTTATCGCAATTGAATTCAAACTTATTGTATACAACGTTAAGAGTTATGTATACTGATCAAACCTGTCGAAGTGAACTCGTAAATATGAGAAATATGAAAACGGAATGGACACAATCGTATATGGAGTTATGAAATCGTAAAAGTTCACATTGTACACTGTACAAATTACCTCTGAATTGCTTTTTAAAAATGGAAACATAATCATTGTTGTCGGTAATGATATCGCTGATGTGTTTTAACAAAGCAGCAATTATTGCTGTTTGCATTTGAGGTGCAAATTATGTCCAACTGAGCTTCAACCGCGGTAACACAAACTAATCAAAGGGAGCTTAGCAACCATGATAGATATCACCGCCAATCTAACAAGGAAAATCAATCTTTGACTTCGCATTCCTTGTGAAAAATCTTACCGCGTTTGGTGTTCCCGTATTTGATATTTGCGTTTCAAACACACACAGCAATATAATGCCCAAACAAGGTTGTTTCCACTATGAAGCTTCAATTTTGATACATTTATGTTTGCAAGCAGAATTGATATTTTATCATTGTTCAAACATAAAAAATGCGCTTCACATCAATTAAGTAGTTTGCAACAACACTTGGAATTATTTGGGATTTTGATAACGTTTATCATTATGCTGCTGCTCAACACCCAAGCTGTCGACTCTTCCAATTGTCTCTCTTCACTTCTACTGTTTCAATTTAATCAGACTAGTTGAAATTAGTTAAAGTGACACAGTTAGTTAAGGCGCTAATAGGTAACAATCAAATGACCCAGGTTCTAATCCGGCCAGATTTTTTTTCTTTGCAAGATATCTTCGTATATGACTACATAGTATCGTAAAAATATGTTTTCATCTTGTCGTATATTTTGATTATCAAAATCGGTAAAATCAGGTGTTTTTGAACACAGTCGTATATAATGTCACAAGAAATTGTTGCAATCGGATTGATGCCTCTATATAGCCTCCACTTTGGAATGTTTATGCCATTTTTGAGCAGTAAATACGATTTCTTTGGTGTTATATAAGCATGCATAATTCCAAAAATTGCCAAAAATTTCACCGACGTTTTTTGTCTGAAGGCACTTTACTCTTTCTTAGTCTGTTCTTAGCTAGAATACTGCTCAACTGTATGGAGCCCATCCTACAGCAATGGCACAGAAAGAATAAAATCTATTCAACGGTGTTTCCATCGATATGCCCTTCGAAGGCTACCCTGGAATAATCCTTTTCGTCTGCCCAGCTATGCGAGCTGATGTCTGATGAACCGATTCATTTGGAGCCACTTTTATCCAGACGGGATGCAGCTAAGGCTCTTCCGATCACGGATGCGTTGGGTAACCGGATTGACTGTCCATCTATATTGGAACATATAAATGTTAACGTTCAACTTCGGGTTTTGCGCAACAGTGCAATGCTGCGACTGCCCTATCGAAGCACGAACTACGCAATGCATGGAGCTATCAATGATCTCCAGCGAACCTTCAATTGCGTTTTGTCACTTTTTGACTACAACTTGTTCATAAACTATGCAGTAGATTCATAAATTGATTTAATAATTCATTGTTTATACAATGTATGTTCTTGCTTTTATCTGTTTGTTGGTTTTGATTGATTTTATTGTTTGATCACTGACATTTCATGTACTTTTTTATTATCCTTTGGGCTACTCAGCCTGTTGATGAATTCCAATAAATAATCTTCAGGAAGAAGATCTGCCAAAATCGTTGTAGGATTTCATGAACATAAATTCATTTCGTTGTAGGATTTAATTTTTGAAAATTGCTTAGTTTATTGTGAATGATTTTTTTTCCACACGCGTGAAATAATTCTTGATGGTTTCTACATACTTGAAGCACTTTTTCTAAATAAAATTTTGAATCAGTCATTACAAAAGTTTTTTGTGTAGGTTTTGAAAATGTTCTCTAAACATTCTTGGAGTTTTTTTCTTTCTTCATTAACAAGATTTTTAGCCCTGTAGGTGAATTCCGCCAAACAATTTCTTCGAAGAGAAAAAAAAATCTTCCATTTCTCTCCGTAGCAAGAATTTTTTTTTGCCAAGAAAATACACGCCGGAACTCGCCTACTGGGTTAGTTCACCTCGGGACCAACGGCTGTACTTCGTTTTTGAAGAAAGTCGTCAGTGAAACTTTTACTGACTATCTCAGGGATGGGTTTGGTCCCAGGTCCTCGGAGATAGAAGCGTTTACACCTGGTCCGTCCGCACCCATTCTTTGAGGTGTTGATGGATGAATAATTCAAAGGATTTCTGAGAAAATTCATAAGGAATCATTGTAGACTGAAGATTGTCATTTGAAGTACTTCCTGAAACAGGTTTTGGAAAATGTCTACAATGACGTACATTAAAATAAAATACAAACGTAGAATATATTCCTTTGAAAATCATTCGAAGTATTGGCAGAAGCCCGAAAATTTGTCAAATTACTTATGAAGATGGATACTAGAGTGATGCAAATTTTGAAATGTTTGCTCCCCTATGCTTAAACGATTTTTATTATGGAAAATAGCATCCTCCCAAAGTTTGAAGTGATTCGGAGGAAATTTGACTGTGCACACGCCATTTGAAGTTTATATGGAGATTACTATGGAAAACGCCAAACTTTTGTGTTCAGCTCTCTATCTCTTCGTCATGATATTTTATGGAAAAGTGAACAAATTCTGCTAATATGAAATTCTCCCAGCTACAACTTTGCCGAAGACCACTTTTTGATTGGACGTCAGGATAAATTGTTATTCATCATCATAAAGTTGGTTTGCATGTAGCATGCTCCACCAACTATTCGCCAGGCAACAGTGGTGCTCCTGGCGGGAAGAATAGATCAAAGTAATCCAGGCTACTATGTTCTACAGCAAAAAAGCAGTGTTGCTCTGAATGTAATTGAATGATTATCTCAGCATGATTTAGACTTTGTTATCAATAATAATAAATTATCCTTACGTCCTATCAAAATGTGATCTTCGGCAAAGTTGTAGCTGGGAAGTTTTCACATGAGGTGAGTGTGTTCACTTTTCCATAGATTATTATGAAGAGCAGTTAGGGGACTGAACACAAAAGGTTTGCCTTTCCCATAGTAATTTCCATATAAACTTTAAATAGCGTGTGCACAACCAAATTTCTACCGAATCGCTTCAAATTTTAGGAGGATCATTTTCATCATAATTGACATCGTTTAAGCATAGGGGAGCAAAAATTTCAAAATTTGCATCAGTCTAATGGATACCGTAGAAAAACATTAAGACTACGCACAAGATTGTACATTGATTTTTGTAATATAATTCTCCAAGCTTGATTGAATGTGAGGGAGCACTCACCGCATGTTTGATCCACCAAAAGCGATTTCAACATAAGACTTAAAAATATGGTACTGTACATCACTGAGCTCGATCATGTTTTAATTGCTGAGTTAAGAACATCTGATCTGGCTATTGCATAATCAATCTGTAACCGTACTTCATAATTTATGTTCGGAAATGTTGCTTAACCAAGAACGCTCAGAGTTTCTTTCTTATGCGATCATACAAGTCTTTCCAGAATGCATTTGACAATAAAATTCCAACAGCAGTAGGTAGCAACTGCCAGTCAACAATGTGAAAGTATTGAAACCACATCGAGCAAATCATGTGCGCTGTGCTGGATGCGAAGAGATGGGGTTCTCAAAGCGCTCCACCAACCTCTGTCTCTCTTCCACTGTTGAACAACGTCCCCATATGATCGAAAATTGATCATAAAAGCAAAACTGTCCCATATGGTTTTTCGTACCGTAATCCGGGGTATCATTGATCAGCGGGGTATCATTGATCGGAATGACTCATCGCGTAAAAAGTTCGCATTATTATTTATTGATGGAACATTTCCAAACCATGAATGGTGCTTCCCTTTCTTATATTCATGACCTAATAAAAGTGATGATTTTTGAAAAAAATCCGTTTACTTTATACGTAAATTTGGCAACTTTTCGAAACAATCATTTTAATGGTTAAGGACTACCAAACATTCATGTCTCACATAAGTTCTGTAAACGATATGATCAAGGAAAATGCGGTTCTTTCTAAAAACGTCGTTGCCAAAAACGATTCTGTTGTCAAAACTTTCATGAGTATGTTAAATTAGGCAACATTACCGAATTACTGTTAAGAATGTGAATTGCATACCATGGTTCGAGGTGTTTTTAATTTTAAAATAACTCAAACAGTAAATGACTTGCAAGCGTTTGGCCTTCATATTCGACTTCAGGGCCCATGATATAAGTAAGTATCGACATATTCAATATTACCGAACGTTGTTTACATAAGTGATCAATGTTACCCCATACCAGCTAAATAAAAAATCGCTCGAAACATTTTTTTGAACATTCTTAAATCGTTAAAAAAAAAAATAATAAAATGAAATAAAGTATATAGTTATGAGCTATAGGGGGCAACACTTGTTTTAAAAATTCAAAAAAAATTATCAATGTTACCCCGGATTACGGTACCAAGAACTTTTTTCATCGAAACCTGATGTAAACCTTAGAACGTTTATGATTCTTCTTTGCTGATAAAAAGATTGTAGAAAAATATAAAGTTATTTCATATTGGTAAAACTGCCTAACAGATTTCACATAAACTTCAACCCCAATACTTGGAACATTGTATAATTTTCAAGTTCTGTTGATCACTAGTAGCAAAATGATCAATCTGAATGGCGGTATTTAATGAAGATTCTGAACATTTGTATGACCAGACAAGTTTCATACTTTGAGCGACATTTTCTCAATGCCCACTAGTTTCCTATGGGACAGTCATGCTTCTATCAGCAGAAAAAGGGGGCTACCAATACCGTGGACGCAGACAAGCTGTTTACAGTTACCTTTCTTCTTATGGTGGCATTGGCCGATTTGCGATGCGCTCGCTCTACCGGCTGGCTGGCGGTGATGTGTGTAGTATATGCTAAAATGTAATTATACTTCTGGAAGAATGGCACACTGCGTTCGCCTTTGCGCCTGGCTGACTGGGACGGAATCGCCGATGTAAGAAAAGAAAAAACGAACGGCTGTAAGTCGGTAATAATCCAAGCAATGATATAAGTAAAATAGTAAATCAAAATCAATCGAATCTCGGCAAAAGCGGTGTGCTTTGGTGCTAAAGTCGGTTGGTCTGGAGTGCGCTCTCCGATCAAAAACAATTTATTGTTACCGAGAAGAGCAAGCCGACACGACGGGTTTCCCCAGTGCGATCGGTTCAAGATCAAAATTTGATCGAGGAGTTTTACAGATCTTTTGAACCCCGTGCTGTTGCAGTGTGCACACACGTGAACACTGCGCTGCTGTGGAAATGATTCCCGTTAAAAGTGGTCGCCTCTGCGCAGCAGAGATTCTATCAATATGTTTTTCTGTTGCATTTTTATTGGCGTGTAAAAGATCTACGATTGATGATTGACGGAAGAATAATGTTTTCATTGAATTTGAAGTCTACGACGAAAATGGGTCATACAACGGGAGATGATGTCAGACCCTAAGGTTCGTTTCTTATTATGATAATTATTGCTTCTGGAGAAATCTTCAGCCCTTGGCCGGATCAACAATGGCTTATGTATTTGCATTTCATGCCCTGGAACAAAAAACAAAAAGGAAAATGGGATTTCATTAATTTCAGATACGAGTTACATTACCCTTTATAAAATTGGAATCACATATTATAATTTTCATACTAAATACTATTGCACCTTGAATATTATCTCGTGATTCTGAGGTACTAGATGGAAGTATTTTTGAGGTCATTAATAAAAAAACGTCTCTGAAATCGTATGGATGGGAAAATGAGTGCTCTTCCCCTAGGTGTTTAGTATCAAGTGGAAGGATTAATATTCATTTCTTGGGTGTATGGATTTCGAACCCGCACGGTCTAGCAGGCATTGCAGAGTTCGTTCTCAATTGATTTTGAAACACTATCAAAGCAAGCAAAGAAAAACATCCCATCTGTATCGGTCTATGATCGGGAATGTATCGCAAGTTGTAACAAGTTTGATAAATAAGAACAGCGAACGAGAGTCTCAAAGAAAGAGCGATGATAAAATCTATTTTTCTCGTTTGTTCGCCATTTGGGGTAGGTGTTTTATTTTAGTGCCACGATTAACAATCCCCGAACATTCGATTGCAATAGTGTCCCCCATGTTGGAGCTTGTTTAGAGGAGTATTATCATGGACTACTATCCCCCAATCGAATCAGAACTGCTGCAGTTCTCGTGATGTGATGCAAATCTTGATTGTTACAGAGAGAAATAAGTGAGAGATTCTCTCAATTTTCTCATGATGCTCGTATTGAAAAAAAAAAGCCTACGTGGAAATTTGTGGAAGCCAGCCAATGAGCTAGTAACGCGCTTGGTAATCCGCTAAATTACCATGGTACACAGTGAATCCTCTCCATACGAAAGATGGAAAAAAGTCTTCAAACAGATTTCTCAT
Organism: Aedes aegypti; assembly: GCF_002204515.2. Classification (NCBI taxonomy): domain Eukaryota; kingdom Metazoa; phylum Arthropoda; class Insecta; order Diptera; family Culicidae; genus Aedes; species Aedes aegypti. The sequence goes on along the minus strand of NW_018735076.1, from coordinate 35,493 downwards.
ATAAAAATGATATTTCTTTACTCTGGTAAACCCGATTTTGATTTTTTTTAACTATTTTTCGTCATCTCGTGGTTAATCCTTTTTAGGTGATTTTTTTTATATACATATGTAGCCTTCCACAAATTACATAAGGGATTATGGGGGAAGAGTAGGGTGCGGCATAGTTTTTGAAAGTTCATAAATCCAAAAACTCATGTGCTTATCTGAATTTAAATCATATAAAAAGAGAAACGTCAAAGTTTTAGTCAACATTATTAAGATTAAGGTGGAGCAAGCGACTTGAAGGCGAATTTTCATGTTATAAAATATGATATTCAGTAAAGTTTTCATAGCTTTTTTATTGTCTAACCAATTTCAAAACTTTGAGCATCATTCTTTTCAAACTTCACTTTTTTAAAAATACGCTGAAAATTAAAGTTGTCTAAAATCAAAACTCGTCTAGGTTAGAAGCAGTTTTCTTCGATTTTTCCCTCATTTTACCAAAAAAAATCATCTCTTTTTTACCATACCTCCATGATAACTCTACCGATCCCAAATTTTTTAAATTTATTAGTAGCTAATTTGGTAGAGTAATTCACCAAAAAGCTCGAAATCATGTTTTTTACGATGAATAAAACATTTTGGACATTTTTTCCAGTTGAACGTTGTTTTTTAAGCTGAAATTGGTTTCTCTCATTTTTCAAACCTTTGTTTGTTGGCAACATTTTTTTATGGATTTGATGGAAAAAATATCTTTGCGTTCATTAAAATACATATGTACTTTTTGACTCAAATATTTGTTTATGCAGCCATTCCATGAAAAACTGGTCTAGTGGGTCACCGAATTCCGTGAAAATTTGCTATTTTGTTCCTTGTTTGAAATAAGGATACACGTGTTTTTGGATTTAGGGTTACTATTTACGAAATAAGGTGACCAGAAAAATCACAACTTTGCACAATTTTTATTTGTTGAAATATCATAACTTTTGAACCACCTGACCAAATTTCAATTTTCTTGGACGAAATGAAAGCTACAGATTTTAACTTTTCAAAAAAATATTAAATATTTCAAAACTGTTTTTTACATGAAAAAAATACCGTTTTTTCGTGTTTTGGAGGCCTTGGGACAAAAGGGGCTATTGGTGATCTCATTTTTTCTTCAAAGTTCGGAAAATTTTACGTTTACTGTCAAATTTTCAGCGATGTATGTTTTTAATTTTTGAGATATTTTATTTTTAGATAAAAAATCAGTCATTTTTTATCGGCACACACTGTAGGTCTCAGCGCATAAGATTTTTTATATATAAAAAAAATAACTTTTGAACAGTCAATTGATTTCCAATCTTTTTTATAAAATAAAAGCTTAAGATTTCAACTTTTCAGAAAAAATATAAAACTCCTAAAAAAATTTACATGAAAACACATAAAAATTTCTACTTTTTAAGGAAAATTTCATGTAAAACATTTTTAATCTTAAGATTCCATAAAAAAGATTGGAAATCGGTTGAGCTGTTCAAAAGTTATGATTTTTTCAAAACAATATGTGCCACTTGGATGTGGATTACTGTAAACGGCCCTGGAGAGATTGTATTAACCATTAATCTCACCAGAATTTGTTTTCAAAATTATTTCATGTTTAATGATCAAATTTTATCCAAAAATTGGTTTTAAATTTTAAATGTAGTGTGGGATTACAAAGTGTAGGCCACTTTTTAGTGGCTTGTTCACTTTTTCCGACCTGGTCACAAAAAAAATCACTATTTGCAACAAAAGGTCACTATAGTCACTTTTTTCTGTGATCTGTCGATAAATCAACGATAATCTTGATCATCTTCTCAAATTTAAATAGCTGGACAGTAATGTTTGACTGGTTTTTATTATTCTAATACAAATAAATAAATAAATAGCCGACGCTCCATAACTCGATATTGAAGGGACCATTGACTTATAGAATTATCGAGTTATGAAACATACCGACACACAAAATCCTGAAAACAAAGGTTCAAATTTTTGTATTTCTAATATTTATATTATCACTTATGTAGGAAAGCAATCTTATATTAGTTGAAAGTATTAAAAAAATATTTTTGAAAAATTGAGCTCAATATAAGCTGTTTGGTAATCCAATCCGCATGGTTATTAAATTAATTAACTCATTACGGGTGGTAAAGATGGACAAATTATGGGTGAAATTATGAAAAAAATTCCACGTGCTCGGCTGGGATTCGAACCCAGGACTCTTGTTCTTGCGCTTTACCAACTAAGCTACCGAGCCACTTGGTGACCCAATAACTGAGTTGTTACAAGTTTAGAATTCAAATCCCTACAGACCACGCGGATCCCTTTCACGTTGATAGCCTTCCCACATCTTTACTCTTCCACAATACAGTTGTTGTGGAAGCGATGTAGGTACGATAGGCAAACAGTTTCAACACTAAATAAATCGCACTCGCTCTTTCCGCGTGTGTAGGTACCTACATGAGATGGATAGATATGGGTTGTGAAAGGGGTTCGCGTTATTTTTGAAAACTTGTTTTCAAAATGCTCGAGAAATCGCTTATTTTTCACTGAAAATCAATTTTGTTATTTTCATGCTTTTTCAACTTTCATTGCAACTTGCATGTTTTTATTCACTTCCAAACCAGAAGTGGTGCACGTTTTCATGTAAAAAAAGGGTTTTTGGATGGATATCGAGTTAAGGAGGGACATTTTCCTCACACGTGACATCGACAAGTGGAGACATCGAGTTATAGAAATATCGACTTATGGAGAGCATGATGTATGGGAATTTGAAGGGACCGAAAAATCCGTCGAGTTATAGAGTACATCGAGTTATAGAATATCGAGTTATGGAGAGTTAACTGTGTATATTTGGATTAGCATATCAAAGTGTCCAGAAGGACAAGGGTTCATTGCTATCTTTCTGAAAGATTTCAGTTGACTGTTGCACAGACTTTTCTGACAGAATGTGTGGAATATGTCTGTTGGATTTTGTGATTAAAGTTCTGAAATTTAATTGTCGTAATAATTCCTGACAGACCATCTTAGTTTATTCACATGACTTTCTAGAGAGAGAATTTAAACCTTAAATTATTCATCATATTTGTCAGAAGCTTGTTTAGTACCCGAGCAGAAGAAAATAACTATTGAATACCATACTAAGGTATTCAATACCAGATAATTTCCAATACCTTCAACCTGAATTAGGTGAGCCCTGCATAAGAGGTAAAATACCTCAATAATACCTTCTGCATATTCCACAAATACCAAGCTGATAATTGGATCAGGTATTGTAATACTTAAATAATACTTGATGGATTTTCATATAAAAGTGAAATTTTTCAATAGTAGTTGAATATCTCCAGCAGTCCTCAATAGCTAGCGAATACCAAAATGAAGTATTTTTAATTGTTTTAAACATTTTTTCAAATACCATTACAATATCAAAATGAGGTATTGACAACTGAACAATACCTAATTGTTGTATGATACCAAAATATGGTATGCATAAGTTATGGCGAGTTATTCGTTCCTCCTCGGGTAATTATGCCTATAGTAATTCAGTATGAAAAGAATTCGGAAATTTAGGGGAAAATGATAGAAAATGAAGAAATAGATTTTAAAAATTTTACAAGAAATTTCTACAAATCCACTAGACATTTATTCGTGGATTCAGCTTACGATTTTGAATGAGTTCTATTCCAAATACGTTCTTAAGAATAAAAATAATCGTTGCTTGAACACATATAAGCGCATAAACTAATTGTTTCGATACTAAGGTCATTTATGTGAAAGAGCTTGTAAAACACCAAGTTGAAAAGAAGGCTTAACTTCGGTTCGGTCGTAAGGCAAACAGAAAAAGAAGCATATGAAAATATTTACATTGCATTCTTTGCAAAAAATCACGTTTTTCAAGCCGTTACACGACAAGTGTCCATTTGAAGAACTTTCAGAACATTGTCACCGGATGTCCGAAAATGATCAGAACCACTTTATAATTCATGATTTGACATTCATTCACTTCTGGGTAGAAACCCGACTAAGGGTACAAAACAAAATTATATCAGCATATGTTATTATGTTATAAGTTTTTTTCGAACATAGGTTGTTACAAACTTGATGTAGGATGTTGTTAAAATAACTAAAATTATAATAAAAAGTATATGAATAGTAACATAAACATAACAAAATGTGTTTTAATTCTATCAAAAACATATCAAACCAAGTTATAATGATTGATACAAAGTATCAAAATTATAATACTGTTCGATATACGATAATATTGTATATTATTGAAATGCATAACTAACTATTTATTTTGTTATAAAGTTGTTAAAAATGAACAAAAAAATATCTTAAAGGGAAATAAATCACATTATGTTATATTTCTGTTTTATTATGTTCTATGGATAACGGAGCCTAACAAAATTATATCATAATATGATATGCAAATCGTATTCTGATAAAATTTTATTATATTTTTGTTACAAGCCTCTAGTCGGGAAGTCATGAATTTTGAGCCACCAAAAGGTATCAGTGCTTTCAGATCAGATATTTTGGAAATGTCCTTCTAGAGTTCCTACCGAAACTGAAATCCGGTAACCATGTTCCCGGAACGACCACAATAGTCTCCAAATTGAAACAGGTGATACATTATGTGTAGTAAATTAATGTTACATTAATGTTTCAAAGTTTTCCACAAGGTTTCTTGTATTTCCCCCCTAATTTTTATCATGAAATACCCTAGGTAGCCCAAAACATTTGAACCTTAGTCCAAAACCCTCACCGAATTTGATTTTTTTTTCATGCCGGAATGAAAAATTTAAAGTCATTTGTGATTTTCTCTGAAAATTTCATCAAAATCGATCGAACAATTACGAAATTACAAAACATTGAAACTTCGATGTCAGTACCCAGTATTATAAAAGTTAATGATCATGTTTTCGTTTCAGAACTTTTATTTTGGACTAGTGTTCGTAGTTATGGAGTAATTTTTGAGTCACTATTTGGGCACTTTTTTGGTATTTTTTGTCACTGATTATTTTGCTGTCTGACCGCTATCAGCCCTGAAATTGTTCAAGGATGCTGACCATGATTTAATCATGAGTTACGCTCTGGATGTATATAGTATCCATGGCCGAATACACATACCATTTTCAAAGATGATGTGAGGAAAATTTATCCTGTTGTTCTTAGCATGTTAGTATGTTTCTAAACCTTGTAATATCATAATAGATTAGTGATAGAGATTTGTGTATTTCTACCTTAGTTGGTATCCGATTCGTGTTAAGGTGAAACATCTCGGAATCCAAAGATGGCCTCCAAAATGGCCGACTTGTACCCCTACTCACGTTTTAAAAGGCAGTAAACTGGAGAAAAAGTTGGCAAACGTTACTAATCTTATTATTTTAAGCTTTCTGCAAGTGCACAAAGCCAAAATAAAAAGAACGCTGTTGGACGCTTTCTTTGCAAAATTTGTGCCTTAGAAGTTTAAGTGCAATCTTAGAAGTTTATTCAAACTGCTTCACCTTAAAGATTCTTGATAAATTTCCAATTCTCATCTTTGTAGAACGTATGAGGTGGTTTTTAATTCTCAATACAATTTTTGAGGGATTTTTAAGGTAATTCGATGTGGGATTTGAATAGATAATTGAAGTGTGCCTGGTGAGATCATAACATATACCCAAACAACGTTCGATTATTGGATTTAAAGGAAAAATTTCAGTAAGACTTGAAGACAGATCCCTATGAATTTCAGACGGTAATTTGACAGATTGACATGCTCTCAATATTCCTTTCTGTTAGGTTCAGATTAAGCTATTCAGAGGTACTTGGTGGATAACTTGCTAGATCTAAAAAAGGTTTCGGAAACAGTTCAGGTATCAGAAGGCCGGCTCCAGAGGCACGTTCCCCGTTAATTGGGAGATTTATGCCATCTACATCTGTGTATGTGTACTCATCAATAAATCAAAATCGGTAGACCAAATTCATATTTAGTTCTTAAAAATGGAAATAATTCCATCCGATCACATACATTTCTTAAAAATATTATGCAAAAAACATAAGCAGAGTATCTCTAGGACATTTTCAAAAATCCCATTTAGGCCCAAACTGCAAACTTTGTTGAATGCTGCTTGGTTACCATAAAAATCGAAAAAAGTTGAATAACCTTCAATCAGCATTTTTGAAGCAATTTTACATCCACAAATGCCGAACCATAACAGTGCGCCCTTATTTGTGTATTTATGATGGCAAAACAGCATTTGTCGATGACAATCTATCAATTATGGTTCCGCCATATTAATTACACTCCGGTTGCCACAATTTCACTTTTTAAAATCATATTATCTCCATGAATTCGCATAAGATTCATCAGATGCTGTGGTGTGACTGAATGTAATTGAAAGCACAATTACTGCCCAATCAAACCAAACAATGTTCAATTCTTCACCTGGCGGTTTATTTTCGCAAATGCTAAATAACTAGAAATATGCCACTTTTAGAGGGGGCACAGGTAAATTTACTTCTTTCTCATCACATTTCACAGTAAATCTCACTCGGCACTACAGATTTGGGCACTATATCCAAATAAATCACTTCAAATATAAAGCACTACGAACTAAACTATCCCATTCGTTTTTTCAATCTTATTTTGTTTTCTTTACGTTAGAATCAATCCGGCAAGATCGACGTTACGATAAAATCATTTTCCAGATGAAGCGACATTCATCCAGAACAGGTGGCCTCAAAATAGCTACCATAAATGCTATTTTGATTTATTCGTGTGACATAATTATACACTTCATAGCCACTAGTCATGTTCTTATCTGCAAGAGGATTTGGGGTATGTGAAAAAGGCAACAGTGCCTTGACCACGGTTTTATGGGCGTTTATTTATAGCACCCTGGAAGTAATTCGTAAAACTAAAATTGTTACTTGGGATATAGCCGTAGTGATAAACGCGCAGCTATTCAGCAAGACCAAGCTGAGGGTCGAATCCCGCCAGTAGAGGATTTTTTGGTACCGTCGTTTGGGGTGACAATGGGTCAAAAAGGGATATGTACGATATATTTTTTGAATAACTATCTCAATTTAACTCCAATAAACTTCAAATTTCGTGTATATGTACTTTGATGGTGCATTAACAACTGTTAAAAAAAAATTAAAGAAAAATATTTATTGACAGCGGCACCACGAGTGAATGAAAAATGACCCAATCTCACCCCATAGAGGGGGTGACATTGTGTCAATGTAATTAAAATAACTTGTTTTGGAGAATATGATTGCAAAACCATTCACAGGTGCAAAATATTGATGAAATACGATGCAAAAAAGACGGAAAGATATCTAAGATGATTCACAAGTATGATAAATCCACTTTAAAGAACGATTACATATACCGAAAAATTGAAGAGCTATGAGGAAAAATATGTGAACCCAACATTTATCGTCAAGTTTACGTAAAATTCGTGTTTTACCTCAAATTATCCTCAAAGTCTCATACCCATTGCCATAAAGCCTATTCAGTTTCCACTACTGAAACAGTGATTATTTTGAACCTTCGCAAACTGTTAAATTTCGGTGCGACATTCCAAGATCAATACATTTCAGGCAGATGTTGATGTCATAATCTCGGTATTTCAGCGATCCAACTCATTTGTACTTCCGTGAGATGTTTCTATAATATGAAAACACTGATAAATAATTAAATTCCAAAAAAATCCATTTGATAAAATTTCACGATGTTGCTGCACACAAAACGCAGTTGCTGGATTGAGAAGTTGTCAAAATACGTTGCATTGTTATTAATGTATGGAATACTCAAGTAGACTTGTTTGATGTTTCAGAGATGCTGTATTTAGAAAGAATCAATACATCCTAATGAAAAAAGAGAACACCCGGCACCGTAAATCGTTAAAAAAGTGGACTTGCAATTTCATTTACTATTGTTCTTGCTTGACCCAATCTCACCCCCATTTTTGATGTTTTAGACACCGTGCAGAAAAAAAAATGGAATTCTTGGGGAAAACTTAAATAGATTCCGGAAAATACGTATGAAGTGTAATGAAAAGACTTTCAACCTTCTACTAATATAACGATAGAGGTTAAAGTAAATGCGTGATATTTTGCATAGGAGAAATTTAATGTTGTAAATTTTATCTAGTTTCAACATACAAGTTAATCAATATAGCAAACAAAAACTACTATTTCTAAAAATATATATTGTGATGAGTTGTAATTATATGTTCCCTAGCATATGAATTATTAATTTTAGTAATATCAGCGTTATTGGCTGAAATATTTCATAAATCATATTTTTCCGTTTTGACCCAATCTCACCCCCTAGACCCATTGCATTGTCACCCCCATCGACGGTAATGGAAATTTTCTCGACTTTCCTGACCTTAGAGTATTTTCGTACCTGCCACACGATATACACATACAATAATGGTCTATTGGCAAAGAAAGCTCTTAGTTAAGAACTGTGGAAGTGCTCTACATAACACTTAGCTTGGAAGCAGGTTATGAACCAGGACGTAACGCCAGAAAGGAGAAGAAGAAGCAGCCAGCTTTGCAAAAATTGAAAGTAAAACTGATAGGATTGATAATTCAGCTTTGTGGGAAATTTGAAAAGCAACAGGGACGTGATTTGAATCAGAGGCAGCTTGAATTAACAGCTAGCTACCAAGCCGGCTAAAATCAATTAATCAATAAGTGAAAATCCAGTCAATAGTTGAAGGATTTCTAGGAGAGTATAGTAGAACTGTCAGAGTATTAAATTGAGTAATATAATAAAGAGCAATTGCCAAATAAAACCCTGCCGTTGGAATTTATTCAGGAATTGTTCCACGATTGATGGATGACTTTGAAGATTCTTTCGGAATTAAATTGAATTTACCCCATGCAAGATTAGTGCCATGTGCCGATACAGCACAGAAATTGTCGATGAGCTCTCAACAGAACAACTAACGGAATATAATTACAGCATGGCTCAAGTTCGGTCCATAAATGAAAACATCACAGATCTCAAAAGCCCAACAATTGTGCATCGGTTGGGCTTCAACATAACAGTGCACATTTCTTCCTAATACTAGTGTTGAACCACTCTTCAACGGGCATGGGCACACTCGTACGGACCATTTCCTCTAGTTTTCTTCCCAAGTTCGTGATGTAGATTCTAATCGCGATATCATCAGCTCGACCCAGGAGAAAGAGGTTCTTCGCATTTGCGCATAATTAAGCCATTATTAAATCAATCGCGCCCTCTTCACTCATAAAAATCCAATCCAAATCTAAGCCTCAGGCCACTCAGTAGCCGATCCAGTTCCCTATCGATCAGTGTAAGTTAATATATAAAGTCAAATTCACGCCTTCCTCTCTCTGTTGGTCGAACGAAGACCCGTCAAGATTAAGTGTCATTAGACTTGTACGACGTCCGCCGAGATCGTCAGCACTCTCCAGAACTGGGTTGATTGGAAAGTGCCGATTGAAAGAGGCCCCCCTATCGGAAGAGGGCATCCACATAAATTAAAAGCTAATGATGGGTGGTATAAATTATATTAACCCGTTTTAGCCGGCACTTGGAATGGGTTCGCGTGAGTCCGAGGCCAACTGGAGCAGGACCGGGACAGGATGGATGGGCGCAGAGTCCCGGTTCCTCTCCAGCTCTCGACAGAGGCGCCCTTAATTGGGCCAATTTTATTAATCAATTTTATGAATATTCATTGCAACATTTTCTGCGAGACCGAGCACTGAGTGTTCTGGTAAAAGTGTGAACTAACAAGCGAGTAATTTAATCGAGAAAATTGTTCTTCTCCGAGCATCCGATGCATAAAAAATCTGCGCTCATCGAGTGCAACGTCTGAACGAATTGAAATTATTCATTCGAGATTCGCGTTTTTTTTATTACCGAAGTTGTTGCACCAGTCTTCAAAACCGTTAATTTCATTGCAAACCGGGCAGACAGTTGCCGTTCCGAACGATCGTCGTGACGCATAAATTACCCGCTGCCAATCCTTGTGCGAAGTCATGCTACTTTCCCCCCGAGAAGCCAGCGCAGGGCTTTTCGCAGCTGTTTAGTGCTGCAGCTCAACAAATCATCGACAGCTCTGGAGTTGGTGGCTGTAACTCGATCGACATGTGTCAAAGCCACGCTCTTTTCACTGTGACTTTGGAGTCTTGGAATAGACTTGTGCACCGGAGTAGAGTAGAGAATTTTTGGCGAAAATATCATCTATAAATTTCATGACGTATAATGGTATGACGGCGGCGCACAGCTCTACATCGGAATCAACATTGGAGAAAGAAAGACGTCTCGCTGCATACAACTCCTAATCATGAAAACCGCAAAAACCGCGCACTCCGCACTCCAAGAACCGTAAAACCGTTGCTCCAGAGAACTCGTTCAATCGAACTGACCGAGAGGCACACGTCTGTTTGCATAGATCGCTCATTATTACCGGTTAAGAGAAGCCATTGAAAAGACCTGCACCAACAATCATTGCGCCCGCCGCAGCCTCACAAAGCTCCGGCATTGAAGCGAAGGAAAATATTCGCACTTTGGCGGGCCAATCAGTGCCTCTCTCCCGTATAGCATACATATCTTTCCAGTTGATGTGGAGTCGCATTTTCTTCCCACCTTCTCGAAGAGGGGTCTTCCATCAAGGGAGGGGAATAAGACCTGGGAATAGATGTTGGTGCAAAATGATATGTTTGTTCCATTCTGCACATTGTGGACCCGCTGAGGCACAAAAACACGAACGGTGAACTGAACTGGTTGGTGTGGTTGGTTTTAGCTAGATGGATGGATATGGGCGTTTGTTGATGGTTGGCTCATTAAGCGAAGCATAGCTCAACATCATTAGTGTCATTCGACGTGAAGCTACAGATCATAGAAAGTGCTGACCTAATAAAGGACCAGCAGAGCGTTAGCCTCTAAGCTGCCTACAAATGTGTTAATTCCATTTTACTTCTGAAACGTTGCGTTTACTTTCTACTTGGATCATATTGCATCTTATTTTCTAGAGTACGTCAATCGTGATGAGCATTTCAGAATTTGCTGGATGTTGACAGAAGATTTCAAACTCCAATAGGGGATTCCAGGTTTTTTTTTTCAAATCACAAAAATATCGCATTTTTTATACGAATTGTTTCTCAAACATCTTGAAGAAAAAAGGCACAAATTGCTCACTTAAGACGACGAATAGGGGCATGTTGTTATTTATCTCAAAAGATTACCTGAAGAGATCAAGTTAAAGTAAATGAATAACTTTGATTTTACCCAGTTCAATAGAGAAAAGTGAACCCAATATGGCATTAGTCCGAAAGGTATTTCCCATGAACTTGTTTCAGTTAATATTAACAAAACTGATCTAAATAATGTTACAGGTTTGGAAATAGCTAAACTTATGTTTACAGATTGTAGAATAAAATTCGAAAGAATTCGTATGTGCAAATTGTTGGGGTAACCATAAGTTCAACGTTTGGGATTGTCCATCAGGAAAACTAATTATGCTGACTCATACCAGGCAGATGAACGAAAAAGGTTTATCGTACCCGTAATTCTGTAGGTTGAATCTCCAACAATTCTTCTTCTTTCTGGTGTTACATCCAGACTGGGGCAGAGCCAGCTTCTCAGCTTAGTGTTCTTGTGAGCACTTGCGCATTCATCAACTAAGAGGTTTATTTCCCAATTTGATCATTTTTGTTTTGTGTTCTTATAATATTGATTTAAATTGAAGAACAACATTCAAAAACCTTTGAAAAAAAAAATCTTGACACACTCGAACTATTTCAATTTTTGTCCAATAAAATCCACGTTTATCAATCTTTACGTCCCTGACCTTCACAAGACATTTTCGAATAGCTGCTATTTCGTCAATTTTTATTCGATTTTTTGGAAACCACCTTTAATTGACTTCAAAAAGATACCAGTTATTTGTCATAAATCGACAATACTGAATTGGAACCATGCCGGAAATATTATGGATTGTACTGAGTTCACAAGGGTGCCAAATTATCTCAAAGTGATTATTTTTATTTATTGCAGTTACAACACCGAAGTTTTTATGTAAAACGAAGGATAATGATCGATTATCATCATTTAAATATAATTTTAATCAGATGACCATTCCGGATAACCGGTTCCACCAGGGCCTTTTTGGGGACATTACCGTTTTAAGTCTAAAACATACCGTGCGAAAATATTTGTCAATTAATGTAGAATGAATTAGGTATCAACTGATTAGGTCACTCCTGAGCACCTGGTACAGGTTCCGCCAAGACATCTTAGGGGACATTTCAGCTTTATTTCCAAAACCTATTGTGCAATGTGTTAATCTCCGTGAATTTGACATGAAAGATGATATTCCTTCAGCTTACGGACCATTGCCATATTTATTGCCAATAATTGTTTTAACAGTATAAATAAAGATACGACCTTCTACCCATTTAAAAAAGAGTAAATTCGGGCAAACGTCAATCTGTTAAAAAAGAACCATTATATCAAACATCTCTAAGCCAATAATTCCTGACGGAATCTGTGCCACGTGATCTGCAGTGATCATACTTGTTGATACCGAAATCATCTTTTGTTTATTTAAATGTTCTTTTGAATTCTCTCAAAGATTGAGACATCGCATGGCGTGTTTTTGACATAAAATGGAAGTGATCCCAATGAGGCCCTACCGAAACTTATGTCAGGAGCTCTGGAGTGGCCACATCTGTTTGTACCGACTGTACGCATCATTTATTCACGAACTCTCTCGAATTTCTCAAGATCGAGACGTTGCACGGCATGATTTGGACATAAAACGAAAATTTGCCCAAAGGGGAAAACTGCAGTAAATAAAAAAAGGTAAAGAAATGTTAGCTTTTTGCAGATGATAGGATGTTTGATGATAGATGATAGGTGTTGTGATTGTGAATATTCAAATACGTTATGGCAACCTTCCTTTAGTTATAATTCAGAATGTAGGTTTGTGAATTTAAGAACAGTGGGGAGCTCTCCGTTCGGAGAAGTGCCCCAGTCATCGAGATCGCCATCGCCACCGTAAATTTCAATTTGTCGTATAGTTAATTTTTCTTCTCCTTCTTGACATAACGTCCTCACTGGGACAGAGCCTGCTTCTCAGCTTAGTGTTCAATGAGCACTTCCACAGTTATTAACTAAGAGCTTTCTTTGCCAAAGTTGCCATTTTCGTAATCGTACATTGTGCGGCAGGTACGATGAGACTTTATGCCCAGGTAAGCCAACGAAATTCGAATTACGCAAAGATCATGGATCGGGAATCGAACTCTGACACCTTCAGCATGGCTTTGATTTGTAGCCGCGGACTCTAACCACTCGGCTAAGGAAAACCCCTGTTGTCAATTGTCAATAACTCAAAACAAATCAGATATTGTATGATGCTACGAGAAGAATTAAGAGATTATAGCAAGTATTTGTTAAACACATTAGGAAATATTAAACAGTTAAGGCCGCACGGGACGTCATCATAATCACCCTATCCATTTCAAGAAGCGAATCCCAAGAACCACTCCATATATCGATGCGAAAATGTATCACTATGATTCTGAATATGTAGTGCACAACGCGATAAATTTTCAGCTTCATCGGTTCACTAAAACTCGAGATTTGCTTCCACGGGTTTGGTGATTATTGTTAGAGTGAGACGAAAGATAGGGAAAATAACACGGTCTCCCGTGTCCCCTTATGGTGAAGATGAATCGAAGCCAAAATTCAAATTTATAAGAGCACAAAACTCGGGAACCGATAACCCGTTTGAGCTGAAAACTCAATCGATTGGTTAGCTAGTGATCAATCGATTATGTTTTCAGCTTAAACGGATGTTTGGTACTCCAGATTTATGCTCCTGAAAATTTTAGGTTTGGCTTCGATTCATCTTCACCTTAACTCTTAAGTACACATTTGTTGGCCCTGTAAAGGGTCGATTGAACGGTGAGATTCGAGCAACACGGACACACATTTTAACGGCGCACATGTCGGAATCCTCCTCGCCCGATGAGGTTTACGGTGGTGATGACGATGGGCGCTTCTACGAGCGGCTTTGGCTAATTTTCTTTTGTCATCCCGAACAATCTTGCGTTGGCACACCGATTCCTGCAGGTCCAATTCTGGAAGCGCGAGTCAATCTACAAATCTTGCGCGATTTCACACACCGGACGCTGAATTTGCAGCAGCTTGATGATCAAGAGCTCTGTGGTACAGGCAGGCTTGATAATTGTCCTCGAAAGTGAAAATGGAATGAAGCCGAATTCGACGAAGAATCCTTAGAATAGCAGATGATGCTCCTCCTTTTCGTATTCTTCGCTTTCTGATCTAGGAAATAGGCTATATGAAAAGGGCCACCCAGACAACCAGAATGTACGTATTATGAAATCACCTTTAGCGTTATGCGATGCTAATATGTGCAAAGATTCCATATAAGATACCGTCAAAAGGCCTTATGCGTACAAAAGTGAAGGCAATATATGTGCATATTTTACATGATGAAATGTGACATACAATGCGAGTGTACAGATTTTATTCCGAATTAATCTGTAACCTTATACGATAATTAAAGTTGATTTGACAACTGCGACGGATTGACAACCATCTCATTCTCCTGTGGACTGCTTCCTCTTCTTCTTCTTGGTGGCGGCAGCGGTGATGGCTTTGGCTTCGGACGGCAAGTCAGTCGACGGTCAGTTCGATTTGAGCGAAGCAAGACACCTCCCCGTTTGTCCTTCTCTATCGATGCCTGTGCCTGAGAAGCACGCCCGGTAATAGCAAGCCGATCTGTTGCCTGCCGAGATGCGATCCAAGCGGAGAGTGAAAAGCAAATGACGTCAACTTTTCTCTAGCACCCCTATTTATAGATATGCTTAAAATCATCATTCTCTTTATTATTAAACTATTTGGACAGGTATGGGGGATTCAGTAAGCAATCGACATGAAACATTGATGCCTTGTCTTTCGGTTGAGGTTCAAGGAATTTCGTGAAGCCAGCAAAAAGTTATAAAAGTTTAATATTTTTCATGCCAACGTAACGCTCTTGGTTTTGAAATTTCAATTTCACTACTGTATTAAGAAGAAAGACGTCGTCCTACGTCATAAAATCACATACCTCAAATTTGGCCTAGTGACCCCAGTACAACTTGGTTTTTCTCGGGCATGGTTCCAAATTCAGCATTGTCCATTTATGACATATAACTGGTAGCTTTTTAAAGTCACCACCCTCAGGGTTTCAAAAAAAAAATCGAATGGAAATTGAGATAATAAATCTTCGAGCTGTTTAGTAGAATACCTATAAGTAGATGAAAAAAACGAATTTAGTACTATACCATTTAATTCCACTAGAGTTTGTATCCTTTGACAGATACGCGTATTTCGAAATACGCGTATCTGTCAAAGGATACAAACTCTACTTCTTGGAAATTTCGGAAATGGCAGCTTTTTGAAAATACCTTGTAATACCTACGTAAATAAAGGTTTAAGCTAGATCGAAAGCCATTATTGGTTGAACTAGTGTATCACTTAAATCGTGTAATAAGAGAAAGCTACTGCCGCCGAAACATTCAAAAATAGTTTTTAAAGGAAACTTCTACCCATTTTCAACTTTTTTCTGTGTGAAATTAGGAATGACAACATTATGACATTCTTTTCAAAATTGTCAACATTTCAATGGGTTTAAAATCCATGTATCGTCATGTGGGGTTACATTGGGCCAATATTTTTAGAGCAAGTCAATGCCAGAATATGGAAAACAATTTGTCAAGTTTCAAGAATACGTTATAAATAGCCAATATGCGATCATCGATTAGTTTTTTGACGTTCCTACTAGCCATGAAACCCAAGTAACACAACTTGTTGTATAAATGTATAAAATACTTGTTTCATATAAATCGGTATGTTTTGTGGTGATCACGGATAACCTAATTTCGTACACTTACATTACCGAAACAGCGCAAAAAATGGCTGCTTATAAAACATTTCTCATGCCTTCAAAGATGTTTTTCAATACATCATTAGAACATATAATTGTGTGTTAAAGATGTTTTACATACCATCACCAATACGAACATGTTATGTTAAGCTAAGAATGTATTGTTTAACAAATTACGTCTATTTTCATTTTGACTACGTTAGTTCAAAACAAAAACGAAATATACCTCTGCATCTCCACAGTTGTCATGGAAAGGATATTGGGTTAGTGGGATAAGGTAAAGATCTGGGAGTCACCAATGGTTGGTGATGCGATCCATGATATAATCACGCCTAATCGGATTCGCGATATAATTCGATAAACGCATTGTACTCGATCAATAGATCAAACACTACTAACGTTCCGCGGTGCTTTTTCACTTCACTACGATCGCCATATTTGATCCTGCCCTCGTCACCCGCTTCCGCAGGAGCAAGCATCAAGGTCGAAAGATCAAACAGAACTCCAGGTGGTTTCGTTCAATGATATAATGATTTTAAAGTCTGTGGTAGAAATGTGGTAGCTGCTGACCTTGGCGACTACCCCAGAACGATTTTTTTTCTTAAGAACCGCAATAATACCATCATAAATGTCAACCAAACTATCCTAAATAACAACATTACAAAATGGAGATCAAGTCTTTGAAAAAGACCTGCTGACAGAACCTACACTCAATTCTGCAACTCTAAGCTTCTTCTTCTCCTTCTTGACATAACGTCCTCACTCCGGACAAGAGCCTGCTTTCAGCTTAGTGTTCAATGGAGCACTTCCACAGTTATTAAAACTAGAGCTTTCTTTGCCAAAGTTGCCATTTTTATTCGTAATTCGTGCGGCAGGTACATGAACTTTATGCCCAGGGAAGCCAAGAAATTTCCAATTACGAAAAATCATGGATCGGGAATCGACGCCAGACATCCTTTCAAAGCAAAACATGGCTTTTTGTAGGCCGGCGGACTCTAACCACTAGGCTAAGAAGGCCCCTTAGCTTCTAAGCAAATCTGATATGTTCAACAACTTGTGTTTGATCATGAACAAATAATTATAATCAAATCTTCGTAATGATGTTTATATTGCGAAAAAGCCCCAAAAACATTGAATTTAACTGTAATGAAATAAAATCTAACAAAGTTACATATTTAGAAAACATTACTACATGAATTAAAAATTTCAAATTGGTCCACGTTCATAAGGATTCAACGAACATTAAATAATATCAGTCTATTTCGAAAAAACAACATTTTTTTCTGGTATAAGGGCCCCACAGTATAAGGCCCCTCCTGGTCCCACATTTGTTAAATCGGCCCTGAATATGATAATTGGCTGATGGGTATGATTATAGCAAGCGATATTAACTGAAAATTGGCTGAGATTCTGACCGGGGACAATCCGGCTACAGAAAAACGTTTACATCATCTGCGTTGGTACGAGGTCAAACATACGTTTCACGCAATGGCATCCAAATGCGACTTATGGTTACCTCCACAAATCTGCGCATAACAATCTTTTGGTATGTTCCTCAGAGACTTTTAGATCCACTTTTTTAAGGTTTAAAGGTAATATAAATTTCTTTTCTTTGGAAGAAGCCAAGATTGGGGTTTTTTTTCGTAAAACGGGTAAATCCAAGTAAATAAATTTATTTCATTTTGATATCTTAAGGTGACATTATAGTATTTGTGAGTTTTTCAAGGTGACCTTGAACAAACCATTACGTTTTGTGTCTTAAGTAAAAAATTCGTGCTTCTTCTCTTCCAACATACTCGAGAAGTAAGCTCGCGTTCTTTAGAGTTTCCGGTAAAACGCAAAACCTTTTCTTTGTTGATTTGGAGGATACCTTGATTCCCCTAATGCTTCAAGATCGTCGCCCCTAATCCTCCAAATTCGGACACTGATCACGATAGGCGGCACTTGTTGTTTTTTTACTTGGACCAAAGAGCCCGGAGATTCTAAATGTCATTTTTTCTATTTTTTTCATTTTTAAAGAGCAGTGTACAAAACTGACTTTTTTGGAAGGAAGTTGTGATTCAGAGATTCATCTTCTTTTGTTCGTGGTGCTACCATGTTCAGCGGAATACACGAAAGGATAAGTGACTTCTAAGAGGTTTCATTTCCCAGCGATAGTGTCCAAAAAGGATTAACCACGCATAGCAGCGGTGGCACGCCAAACAAGGATCGAAAAGGGATCAATAGGATAGTAAGGTAGCAATCGAGAAAGATACTGTTGCTTATTCAGTTAATAGCAATACTTTTTCGTAAAAAACAGTTGTATACGCACTTTACCAAAGGCATCAACAAATTCTCAAACTTAAAAGCTTGTTTCAATTATCCACAAACATGGTTCCACCTTGTCGCTTGGACAATAATTACCACAGAAGATTTGTTTTTTTTTTTTTTTTTTTTTTATTTAATTTGGTCGCCCAGCGCACTAGGCTTATATGGGCCGTCGAGGGCAGTTAATATATACAATATTTCCATGATATACGAATAAATATAAAGATACACTAATAATCAGATAACACTAATACTGATAATAATTTAACAAAGTGAATAATTAAAAACCTAAACTTAACACCTTTAACTTTAGGAAACATTACAATGCTTTCTATTAATTTCATATATTTTTTCAATGTTCTGTTCTATATTAGAATTGTACAGTTCAGTTTCTTTCATAAAACGAGATCACATTTTCATACACTAAATCATCCTTGGAGTTTATACATGGATGCCAGCGAATTTTTCTTATCAATGGAGTATTTTGGCATTCATCAAGATATGCTGACAGTTTATGGTTGCTTACAAGATACACAGACTGTGGCGGATCATCTTTAGACATCAGCGTAAGAATGGGTTAATGAGTATGAGCCTAATCTAATCTGTTTATGCAACGAACTTCTTTTACCGCGTCATTAATAAATGCGGCAATAGTGTGTTGAATCACGAATCTGGCATATTTATTGTCTGTGATATTTTATCCATACATTTTCCAAAATTGTGAAAACCGCATTTTAGTAAAATTTTTTGAAATCTTTAGCTAATATTCTCTGTGAATCTGACTCAGATAATCCTCTTTTGCCGTTTATACCGCGATTTCATTGCCCGGAATTCCCATTATGGCTTGGACAAAAATAAATTAGTAAATTGTTTTATTTTTTTGTGGCATTTACAAATGTTAAGCAAAAATATTTTGTATTGAATAGGATGATTTAGAAAAGGGGTCAGATTAGTGAAAGCAAATGCGCTAATGGAATCAGTTTATTATCCAATAAATTTGTCATAATCAGTGAAAATGATTTTTCTATCGCATGTAGTATTAAGCTGTATAGTAGTCGTTATACACAGAACAATTATTGTGAAGTCTGATATAATTCTTCTTATTTGTTTGCTTTCAATCAAATATTGCACAGCAAGTGATCGAATTTAATTTTTCGGATCATCTGTTGAAACAAAGAAAGATAATATGGGAATATTTATGGACAATTTGATTAAACATCAGACATGTATACCTAGGTTAGTGTAGTTGTTTTTACGAAAACACTACAATCAATATTTGATATCGGGTTCAAAACCATGGCAGAAACTTAGACATATAATGTTTGATTTTAATAAGTTGGTAACTCTACATTTTAAAACGATTTAAAATTTTTAGTGCACCTAGAGTAAAAAGTTGGATCTTTAACATTCACCGGCTGCCGACAAATTTTGCTTAAACTCTAGCATAGGATGGATTTGATTTTATAAAATCTTGCACATTTTGAAATAGGTATGCTAGGTCCTTTCTTGAACTCAAAGGTAAAAAGCCATATCACTAAAACTAAGCTACTGGAGATGATGCGGAGAGGCTCGTTGCTAAGCGATGCCTTGGGATGGACGATGCTTGTAGGATCGAGGTTTGATGCTGCAGAGGAATATTACACAGTCTCCATACTGCTAAACGTGAATAATACAATGCATTGGGCAACTAATTAATGTTTTTCGTCAGATCCCCATTATATGTTTGACAATGTTTGATAATATTCATAGCTTTTAAACATCTTTCTTAACATTTGAATGTGAGTTCGCTCAGCGATACGTTTTCTATCAAAAATATTCAAGAACCTTACTTCTTTCAACTTCCTTGATATTTTCATCGTTGATACGGAAACCAAATTGTGCTGTGTTTCTCCTTTAACAGAAATGAACGCAAGATGTTTTTGATATGATATTCTTAAAACCGTGAATTTGAGAGCCACTTTTTGGCATTATTGTGATTAGATGGATTCGTTTCTTAATTGAATTCAAGGAAGTTCGAATGACATTATATACAACACGATATCATCGGCATAAAGCACAATTTTACATTTAAGAGTTCGATTTGCTGGACATATATAATTCGCTAGTAGAAACAAAGTAACGCTAAGAAACAGCACCTGAGGATACCGTTTTCCAATTGATATGGAGCTGAAAATGTGTTTTCCTTGCAGAAAAACCTCGAAAATTTCGATTTGAGAAAATTATATATAAAGCATAACATGTTACCATCTTTCATATAATATTTCAATTTATTTCAAAACATGGGACGCCAAGTCTGTCACTCAGGCTTTCTCCAAGTCGAAAAATACATAGTATTGATGTTTTTTGAGAAGAGCTCTTGGATATGGATTCAATGATAGTTACAATGTCTGTTGTTTGAATCGTCCGCGGGAAACCAAATATGATATAGTTGTGATAAAATATGATTTGTTCAAGTGGCCAGATTAATCTTTTGTTACAAATTCTTTCAAGAGCTGCAAAGACAACTTTGTCAGCGATTGGAACGATAGCTGGAAGCCAAAGAAGAGCTCTTTTCCAGGTTTATTAATAGGAATACAATATGGCTAGATCGCCATTCATTGGAAGATTTTTGTGTCCATATTCGTCAAAATTTTAATAAATATTGTTTTCCTGATCTCAGATAAATGTTTCAAACATTTCATATATGATCATGTCAAATCCAGGAAGGATCT
This sequence comes from Aedes aegypti, assembly GCF_002204515.2. Taxonomy (NCBI): domain Eukaryota; kingdom Metazoa; phylum Arthropoda; class Insecta; order Diptera; family Culicidae; genus Aedes; species Aedes aegypti. The sequence goes on along the minus strand of NW_018735076.1, from coordinate 14,549 downwards.
TTTAGGTCGAGTTTAGGGCTGATTTTAAAATTGAAAGTCGTAATGTTTATTTAGGCTTTTTCATATGTTCGTAATAATGTGGAGATTTTTTCGATTATTGATTTGTGTCTTTGAAATGAAGAGGAGTAATGTTTAGACGAGATATTTTGAGAAATGTTTTCTAAGAGTTCGAACAATATTCAGTACGGCTTGAGAGAAGTGGAGTTCATTATGTTTTTAATGCTGTTATTAAATTGGATTGGTGTCTTCCCTTTATTTTCCTTAAAAAATACGATTAAAATGAAAATACTTATTTGCTTCAAATAAGTGTTTGCGGGACATTAGAGTTAATTGAAGTACCAATATTTCTCCATGATTTGTTACTTGAATATCGCATCGAGAGGCCTTGTTTAGATTAATGGATTTTATATCGTTTTTCATTTTCAGATGTTGGCTGTTTTTTAAAATAGTTTAAACATGTGTATCTATCTTTGATGCTTTCATTTGTATCAATTCCACCATGGATACTGGACTTTTCGTCCAGCTTTGGCAGAAGATTTTTTAACTACAGTGATTTGCTGCATTTATTATCGTTTCAAAACGTGGGCATTCTGACATCAATTGAATTTATTGAAGAAAGCGTCATCAAATATTTGCGATTAGTGAAATTTTTCCCATCAGACTGTTTTTAAATCCAGAGGTGCTTTCATCAACTGTTACAAGTGTTGAGAGCCGTTATTGAAAATAGGGTATGGTTCATGTTAAGTATCATCAGAACATTCCATGAGAAAAAGGGATGCTTTAAAGAAGCCGAGCAGATAGTCAGATCTATTGCATGTTTCGTTTACCGTTGGAGAATTTAAACGTGTTCCTATTGCCATCATTGAGATTATAGGTCGAAATTAGAAAGCAGATTTTCGAATAAGCTTCGATAGTTGATCATGACCCTAGCGAACCAAAGGGAGTTGAGCATAAAAGTCTCCGAATGAATATAACCGGCTTTGCGAATTGGAATTATACTTCTTAGCAAGTTCAGCATATTCGTTAAGTTGTTGGGAGATAAAATGTGTACTAGGGAAATTTTAAATGGATAATCATGCCGAGCAATAACCACCTTAGAAGGACAGTTCTACATTGAAACGACGAGAGACGAATTGAATCTACCTAACAATGCTCGTGAAAGCAGAGCATTCACCGCACGCGCTTCGAGTCATATCGACGAAAGTCCAACATAAGATCAAAAATTTTATAAAAGAAGCTGGAGTTTACGATGTTTAAAGGTGTGTTTCTTGATAGCAAATGGAATTACATGGATTAATGTGGCATCCGAGACATATTAATTTCTGAAGCTATTGACAGATTTCCTATTGCAATTCCTTGTACATGAGTTTATTTAACAGGCCATATACTGGCAAGGGAGGATATCATAAATCACGACGATTCTAACTACTAGTTACTGCTTGAAAAGATAGGGACGTCAAGTCTCTCATTCTCTATCACATTCGCAGTTCATGTTCATCTATTAATTGCATTCGTATGCTAATGAAGAAGAGAGGATATCGTGGATGTTTTCGGTATTGGATTATCCATGCTATTGCAACAACATGATCTAGAACTGACCAGCATGGCGACTGAGCTCGGGTCAAATAGGATTGAGAGTTCTATACTGTTTGTTGATTGAGAAGGAAGGAACATAAATTCTCGATAATTCATTCTCGGTTCATAACCCATCTTGAGAATCTCTGCAATCCGAAACAATAGTCCAGCCTTACTATAACACGGTTCGTATTACACTGACTAAATTGTTCCATACTATACTATTCCTTCAACTAAATGCTTGTGTTTGAATAGGTTTTTGGTAAGCAGTACTAGCTTTTTTGCATAATTATCTGTGACGAGCAAACTGCAGTTTGCATACGAGAGAGTCAGGTGTGGAATTCTCTATGCTAACGTTCTTCTCGGGTTACCTCAATGAAATAACGTGTAGCTCTCTCTTGTTCGGCCTCAAGCACTACTCTTGCATGGCTCGTCCTAATGAGTGTCTCGTGTTCTAGAGACTTAACAAATATTCATTTCCTAGCAGAGTATGTGGGCGAGAGCTCGAATTATTGAAGGACGAGTGTGATTCCTATCTGCGCATGATCTTAAAAACGATTGAACTACTACCTTGCTTCTTCCTTCAAACAAAATTATTGGACGTGGAAGTGTACCGAAGATATATTGACTATCTTGTACGCCATCTACATGTCGTGGGAATTGTAGCATATACGTGCGCGACGTGCGAGTAAAAACATCAGAGTATCCTGTTTTATTGAAACTCTCTCACATTATGCTCACATCCACACGAAGGACCTTAAATTTATGTGACGAATGATTATGATTTATTAAATGCCGTGTGAACTCGTACGTCTTGATTGGTTCTCTTTTTCTCAGCGTCTATGATTTTCTAATGTGATATAACTACGCTCAATTGCGTATCTATTGAAGATCATTCCTCCATATGAATTCCTCTTCCGGATAGCGTACCTTGAGGTCTCAGCAATGTACTGATTCTCTCAGTCGAATTATGCTGGCGTTTATCCTCGACAGACAATTCTGCATAGTACAAGACAGTCATTTCTTAACATACGAAGAAGCATGGTTGGCCTTTGGGCTGAATGTGTGTTTTTCGTTAAGTAAATTCTAGCCAGACACGAGAGGAAACGTGTTCAAATGAGCCAAATAAACAAAATCACCCTCTTGCACAAACCAACAAAACGTATAATCCCTCAAACAGTTACTCTGTATTTGATGTCATAAAGATGGTTCACGCCAGCAGAGCCTCTATATCCCTTTGTGGGGCCTTCGAAGATGCTCGGGTCCTGACTCATCTCATAAGAACCATCCTTCAAAATACCTTGCGTATTGTATTCACGATGAACTTTAGGACCTTCCCTCGAATGAACCAATCGTCAGCTTGTGGTGTGGCACTTCAGTTGCTTTTTTTCTTACCTCCATTGACACTTGTGAGGGCATATTACTTGGGCGGAACTGTTCTCGTGCTCGACAGCAGTTGGGGAATGTCACTATCTCTTCACAAAGACCAACTAGAGTAAATTTTCACATCTATTCACACAGTGCAGGTCGTCAAATAGAGACAGAATTTTAGATACAGAGTGAAGAGCAGCATTATACCAAAGACGGAGGACATGCAATACGAGCGACGAGCACTCTATATACGTCCTATTCCGAACGAGAGTTTAGACATGCGATGAGGAAGCAAATTTGTGCATTAACATTCGCTATAACAGACCCAACTGCTCTCTCAGCTTCAGTTCGAGTGATTTAGAGGTATAATAAACAAAGAGTTTAGCCATGACATTTGCGACGATCCAACGTCCAACTACGTCAGTCCCTATATCGTTCCGTAAAATCTTTGTTTACGCAGAACAAAGCGCTGTTCTAGATGTCTCGGCAAAAACTAACAAATATTCGTTCATAAGGTCGTTCAATCACACTCTTGGCGTTTGTCACTACTTTTTCATATAGTACCCTATCAGATATACGACCAAAATGTTAAACACCGCATGAGAGTCATACCGCTCTGGACAGACGCACAATTTGTTGTAGGGAGAAGTTGGATTGTCGAGCTGTATACCCAACTCAGCCATTGAAGTACTCATTGCGCCGAGTCATGCTCTCGGCAGAATTGGGTGCTTCGGAGGATTTCAAGGATTGGCACGTGTCGGTTAAAAATCAGTTAACGTGTGGATGATGGTATGTTGGAGGCTGACGGAGCTACATGAAATCCTGCCCCGAAACTCTCGACTGCTGCACCCGCCGTATGAAATCGCTACATTTTATCGAGTGTGAGTTAAATGGATCTCGCTCCCTGAAACGAGATTAGTGACACGCGAAAGAGCACTTTTCAGAGTTCCCCTACTGGGTTAAGTTGCTCTAGGATAAATATAGCGCTTTCAAACCGATTAGTGCGGTAGACTTGAAGTGAGAGGCCGTGCAGTATCTTGGAGCACGGGGAGCTTGACTGAACCAGCGTTGCTTGCAGTTAGGCGCCGGGAGACAGTGCTGCAGCTGCTACTCAGACCAACGTTCGTCTCAAGGCCAGTGGCAACGCCAATACCTATGACTTCCAGATTAGAGCGACTTCTTCAGACCCGCAAGGATTTTAACTCTTTCAGCTAACTTGGAATCAATACCCTTTAATTCTAGAAAAAGACTCCCTACAGTCTTTACTTTATAAATGGTTTATGTGTTGTAATAAAATTGCTTTTGCAAGGCCGACTCTCACTCGTGTGACAGATATATATATGTATCAGTGCAGGATCGCAAGTGAGCAGTTAGTACAGTTTGGACATCTTCCTCACGGTTTTCAAGATCGGATCAAGAGTCTTCGAAGATCATAGTTCCGTTATCACTCGAGTTATTTAGAGTGTTGACTCAACATTTTTGGTATTGCCATGTCCCTTGCCTCGTCATATACGATGGAAGTTAGTTGAAGTTTAGCGAGAGCATGTAGACTCTACACTCACTCCGTCTTGTCGTGCAAATCGTTTTAGACTATCGAGATATTATCGAATGTATAGAGTTTAAAATGTACATTTCAGATCAACTTGCTGAAAAAATGTTAGAAATGTGAGCGATATGGTGTTTGTGATGACCTTAACAAGGACCGATGGCGTTCGAACAGTGTTAACTCGGAGGTGGACGTGTAGAGATTCATACATCTGCGTGAACACGAAACCATTGTTGCTACATAATGATGGACTAGAGTCGCTGTTTAAGACCTCAATACCATAGATATTAAGGTTTTTCGTCGCGAGAGAGAAAACCCTTAGTTAGGACCGGTTCTATCAGGTTATTGGCTTCATGAGATTATAGAGCGACGCAGCCTCCTTCAACACGTTGAGAACCTCCCTATTTCAATTATGGATATTTTGAAACGGACCGACGACCCAGAGCCGAAAGCGGACGGCGGCACCAATATGACCAAATCCGACTACTCCCCCCTTTTCTCCCCCCTCTCTGACCTCAGCAGAATATCTCGCGCCCATTATGAGGGAGGAAATGATCCCCGAAAGCCACACTTGGTGTGATCTGCCTCGCGCGCAAAAGCTGATTATGATCAAGGGCTAGTCCTATATCAAGCTCTCTCCCATGATCCCTCATGATCCCATTCTCATATCGCGACGCTCGCGAAGCAGCAATTGGAGCGAATCTTCGTGTACTCGCGCTCCGTAATTTGCGGATGGGGTTTCCGACATTCAAAGGTTTAATCGCTCGAAAATTAAGGTACCACTGTACTGACGCCTCAGGTGAAGAGCATACTTGCGCGCCTGCAGACTGAGATTAGTGTGGCATGTTTATGAGAGATCACCCAACCGGTGGAAATCGACAGCGAGGCGTCGGGAAATCAGATATGGTGTGGTCCACTCTCTCCTCTCTCGCGCGTGTGTGGTTTTATGTTTCTCTTGGATGATAATCTCCAAGAGTCACAGTGGAGCGTTTCGCGACTCTTTTGGGTTTGCAAACCGATGGTGGACTCTGATTGCTCGAAGGTGTTCGAAAAAAAACTAGAATGTACTATTCGATATTCTCCCGATAACATCTTGATTCAGTATAGACTCTGATTACAGCCTCTCGTTAGAAAGCATTACAGCTTTTGATGACGTCAATTCTCTTTTTTTTTATATTTACGATAATTGTGCGAACTTCCAAGATTGTTGAACAATTTCTGTTCGAAATAGATATACTCCAAGTGAATACAGAATTTCGTTGAAGCGATGTACTCTCTTATTTACGTTAGAGGGTAGTTTGATTGTCTCTTGTGCGTGAGGACTAATAGCACTCGATTTAGTGTTGATTAGGTTTCGCAACCAATAACTTGCAATTAGGGTAGAGTATCACACTTAAGATGGCCTGCACTCTGTACACTCACGGATAATTCTAAAAGACATCTGCTCAAGTAATCACTCAAATCAATAGCTGTTCTCAAGATACTACGCATATAGATACAATAAAGAGTCAATAAAGCTTGACTAGTTTGAAGCATTCAGATGGACAGAACACTCAGGACGAAAGGTAATCCTAAATTCAGCTTATTAAGTTCCGCTCTTTCGTAAGGAAAATAAGTTGTTCTACGTGAGTGCTGTTTGTAAGAAACGCCTTGTTGAAGCTATGGTACTCACTTACTTAATAGGAAGAGAGGATTGAGCTTGTATTTATACAATTTCTCCAATATAAGACAATAGGTTGCGAATCACATTATCCCATGGAATTACATGCATAGTAGGATGCAACAATCATTTATTTGAAAGCGCGACAGTGTATCTATATACATGCGTAGATAATTTTCCACAAATTGGACGAGACTGTGTTCCTTCCCTGCAAACAGAACTTGAGTTGATGCGTTCTCGACGGGCAGAATCTCGCAGGAAGTATATGTCTCAAGTCCCTCTCTCTCGTATAGTTGATCGTCCTCAGCATCTGCATCATACTTCTCAAAGTAATGATGACTGAACTGCACTGTCAAATGAAATTATAAATTCTTAGTAGGTCACTATAAACTTGCACCTTAATTTATTCGTTTCCCACCCATTTAGCCCAATGCCTAAAGGAGTTGTAGTGCTAATTCAGGATCAATATTTTGATGATTTGAAATACTCTGCTAGCTTAGACAACTCTGGACATAAAATGATTAAGGTCAATAGATGTATAGACTCGTATGACATATCTAAAGTTTGTCACACGTCTGAGATACAGAAATCACTTCATAATCTCTGATCGTTCTCTCTCTATTGTGGCTCGACCCTAAATCTCGCGACATTAACTGATCTCGGAAATGTGGATAGGCTGCATCTGCCGAGCTAGTCGCTTGCTTGATCGCACCAGTTCTACAGATGTAGACACGAAGAATGCAAATCTTCTGCGTTCTCCATCATGTCACTCTCTCGCGATTGATGCGATAAGGTTGAGAAAAATAAGTCCAAGATGCGCGACCATGTCGCTGTCAGAATGCAAGACACTTCAACATGGCGCTTTCCTTATGTAGAACCGCCGACTTGGGCCTCAACACTACTGGCTAAGGAAGGCAACCAAACAAAATAGGTTCGGTTTTGCGTGATGGAACTACACAGAATGAATATAACACTAATTTGAAAAATACAGACAAGGAAATTGATATCTCGGGAATTTGCAACACTCTCTAACTTGCAGTGTATCCGTTATAACGTGAGAATTAAACGCCCATAAGGATCGATAGAATTATAACTCAAGTACCGAGCTGTAAGGGCAGAGTGAAAATTCAATCATTAATAATCAGTATCGGATGTATAAAAATCGAGCTCGGTTAGGATGAATAATAATTGCAACATATTCTTTTAAAAACGCGTGTGAGAAACGCATAAGTCAGCATGTGTGTTCCGACGAAATAATATATCTCGCATCTAACTCTCACAGCTCGGAATCCGAGTCTCTACGAGGCAGATACTCATCGGAAAGTAGAGGAAATAAGCAAAAGCCAAAATCGCAAACTCTCTTAGTCAAAATCAGTAATATTGATGTCGAGTAGATGGCATGGTTGACCGGTTATCAAGTATATTGGACACTCTCTCTGAAGAATCTCGTCGCGATTGGAGTTTTGTAAACAGTTTGACCAACCAAGTATTATGTCTCCAAATTTTATACACTGATTTGGAGTGGATGATATTAATAATAACTTAAAACTCGTGATCAAATATCTTCGATGTGAAGAGCTATCCTTTCAATTGCAAACTAAGGTGTGTTATCCCATCGATAAATTTGTGGTTCCTCCCCATCTAAAAAAAATGAAATGATACTATTCCGATTCACACATAGACTTGCTCACTTATATTTTGCATGTTATAGATTTCAAAAAAAAATCCCGAATTCCGCAAAAAGTACGTTCATTGAGTTATTATTTGTGAATCAAATGGTGTTTTAGGAAGGATCTACTATAACATGCGGCACAGACTGCCATACCTTGGTGTTTTATACCACACAAATGAAAAAATACGCTGTAAATTACTCTATTCGCATTCTCTTTCTAAATACAGCGCGCGACCATGCGCTGAGCGAAACCTGTGACGCCTCTTTCGATGCATCTGTGCACCAGTACCCCAGAGATATTCAATTCTCATAAGGGAAATACCCAATTTTACTCATGATTCGTGAGGAGATATAAGTATAAGTGTGGTTATTTGTTGGTGCTCACACAAACCACGTGGGCATACGGTTCGGTCAGCATGCTTATGTTGGTTTAGAATGCGCTCAATAGACGATCTACACGCGAATCACAAACGCAGGGTCCTAGGGTTTTGCAAATCCCAGCCAAGCACGTGGATTGTCCATCTTTACACGCGTAATGAGTTAATTAATTTAATAATCATGCGGATTAGATTACCGAACAGCTCAATATAAGTGTTCAATATCCATTAATACAAATACTGTTGATTTGTATATATTACGGAAGCTCAAATCCGGACAGCTCATAACCTTTGTATGGAAAACGAGATGTATTTGTAGATATCTATACATAAATTTATGATTTCCAACTTCTCCAGAAACTTCTTTAGTGGTTTGACGATTCAAATAGAAGAGATTTACGTTTTCAATTCATGATTTTCATAAGTTGTCTAGGATTCGAATCAAAGTGTCCAGAGTATGAGGCAAAAGTGAGGAAGTTTCCGGAAAAAGAATCATGTAAAGTTCACACATTTCCATTTTTTTTTTAATATTTTCATGTTGCGAACTCAAAATCTTCACCCACCATTCGAAAGTTAAGTGTGTTGAGGGCTAGATAACGCCAGGGCTGGCATCTCCTCAGTTGAAAACAGAAAAACACAAAGAGCGCGCACTTTGTGTGTTGATCATGAATTGAGTGCAGTGCGACAGCTACACTTTCTCACTGGTTCTTACCTCTTTGACGCCTCTTTTGTTTTTCTGCTCTCGCTGCAATAGATTCTCTTCGACACAAAGTGTTGATGGAAAATGGTGAACACACACTCTTTGTGTGGCTCATTGGAGTACCTACCGAATGCTTCTATAAAGCTTCTATTGGAATATATGGGAGAATTGTTGGAAGAGGACCGACGAGTAGGTAACGGAAATCGATGTCCGATGTCATTTTGGAATCCAAGATGGCGACTTGTCGGTTTACAGAAATCCCTTAAACCCCTGCAATATGGGTATTTTTGGAACGGGGGACTAGACGAGTTAGATGCCGGAAATCGATGTCCTGTCGTTTTGGAATCCAAGATGGCGACTTCCGTTTGTGAAAATCACTTAAACCCATGCAATATGGGTATTTTTGGAACGGGACCGACGAGTAAATGACGGAAATCGATGTCTGGCACCAATTTGGAATCCAAGATGGCGACTTCCGGTTTTCCAAAAATCTCCTTCAAACTCATGCAATATGGGTATTTTTGGAACGGGGCCGGACGATAAGAGGCCGGAAATCGATGTCGGTGTCGTTTGGAATCAAAGATGACGACTTCCGGTTTGTGTGAAAATCACTTTAAACCCAGCAATATGGATATTTTTGGAACGGGACCGACGAGTAGATGACGGAAATCGATGTCTGACGCCATTTTGGAATCCAAGATGGCGACTTCCGGTTTGTGAAAAGCGCTTCAAACCCATGCAATATGGGTATTTTTTGGAACGGGGCCCACGAGTAGAGGCCGGAAATCGATGTCCGATGTCATTTTGAGAAACCAAGATGGCGATCTTCCGGTTTACAGAAAATCCCTAACCCCGCAATATGGGTATTTTTGGAACGGGACTGACGAGTAGATGACACGGAAAATCTAGTCCTTGTCGTTTTGGAATCCAAGATGGCGACTTCCGGTTTGTGAAAATCACTTTAAACCCATGCAATATGGGTATTTTTGGAACGGGACCGACGAGTAGATGACGGAAATCGATGTCCGGTGTCGTTTTGGAATCAAAGATGGCGACTTCCGGTTTGTGGAAATCACTTTAAACCCATGCAATATGGATATTTTTGGAACGGACCGACGAGTAGATGACGGAAATCGATGTCTGACGCCATTTTGGAATCCAAGATGGCGACTTCCGGGTTTGTGAAAATCCCTTCAAACCCATGCAATATGGGTATTTTTGGAACGTGACCGACGATAGATGCCGGAAATCGATGTCCGGTGTCGTTTTGGAATCCAACATGGCGACTTCCGGTTTGTGAAAATCCCTTCAAACCCATGCAATATGGTATTTTGGAACGGGGCCGACGAGTAGATGACGGAAATCGATGTCTGACGCCATTTTGGAATCCAAGATGGCGACTTCCGGTTGTGAAAATCCCTTCAAACCCATGCAATATGGGTATTTTTGGATCGGGACCGACGAGTAGATGCCGGAAATCAATGTCTGCCACCATTTTGAAATCAAGAGGCGAAATTCGGTTTTAAAGTGATTTTCATAAATCTTGGATTCCAAAATGGCGTCAGACATCGATTTCCGTCATCTACTCGTCGGCCCCGTTCCAAAATACCCATATTGCATGGTTTGAAGCGCTTTTCACAAACCGTAAGTCGCCATCTTGGATCCAAAACGGCGTCGGACATCGATTTTCCGCCATCTGCTTATCGGCCCCGTTCTAAAAATACCCAATATCGCATGGGTTTGAAGTGATTTTCACAAACCGGAAGTCGCCATCTTGGATTCCAAACGACACCGACATCGATTTCCGTCATCTACTCGTCGGCCCCGTTCCAAAATTACCCATATTGCATGGGTTTGAAGCGCTTTTCACACACCGGAAGTGGCCATCTTGGATTTCCAAAAACGACACCGGACATCGATTTCCGTCATCTACTCGTCGGTCCCGTTCCAAAAATACCCATATTGCATGGTTTTAAAGGGTCGCCATCTTGGATTCCAAATTGGTGCCAGACATCGATTTCCGTCATCTACTTATCGGTCCCGTTCAAGAATACCCATATTGCATGGGTGTAAGTATTTTTTCACAAACCGGAAGTCACCATCTTTGATTCCAAAACGACACCGGACATCGATTTCCGGCATCTACTCGTCGGTCCCGTTCCAAAAATACCCATATTGCATGGTTTAAAGTGATTTCACAAACCGGAAGTCGCCATCTTTGATTCCAAAACGACACCGGACATCGATTTCCGACATCTACTCGTCGGCCCCGTTCAAAAAATACCCATATGCATGGGTTTGAAGAGATTTTTTGCAAACCGGAAGTCGCCATTTTGGAATTCCAAATTGGTGCCAGACATCGATTTCCGTCATCTACTCGTCGGTCCCGTTCCAAAAATACCCATATTGCATGGGTTTGAAGGGATTTTCACAAACCGGAAGTCGCCATGTTGGATTCCAAAACGACACCGAACATCCGATTCCGGCCCCGTTCCAAAAATACCCATATTGCATGGGTTTGAAGGGATTTTTGCAAACCGGAAGTCGCCATTTTGGATTCCAAATTGGTGCCAGACATCGATTTCCGGCCTCTACTCGTCGGTCCCGTTCCAAAATATCCATATTGCATGGGTTGAAGCGCTTTTCACAAACCGGAAGTCGCCATCTTGGATTCCAAAATGACGTCGACATCGATTTCCGTCATCCAGTCGTCGGCCCCGTTCCAAAAATACCCATATTGCATGAGTTCAAAGTGATTTTCACAAACCGGAAGTCGCCATCTTTGATTCCCCAAAACGACACCGGACATCGATTTCCGACATCTACTCGTCGGCCCGTTCCAAAAATACCCATATTGCATGGGTTTGAAGGGATTTTTGCAAACCGGAAGTTCGCCATTTTGGATTCCAAATTGGTGCCAGACATCGATTTCCGGCCTCTACTCGTCGGTCCCGTTCCAAAAATATCCATATTGCATGGGTTTGAAGCGCTTTTCACAAACCGGAAGTCGCCATCTTGGATTCCAAAATGAACGTCGGACATCGATTTCCGTCATCCAGTCGTCGGCCCCGTTCCAAAAATACCCATATTGCATGAGTTCAAAGTGATTTTCACAAACCGGAGTCGCCATCTTGAATTCCAAAACAACTACGGACATCGATATCCGACATCTATTCGTTGGTCTCGTTTCAAAAATACCCATGTTATAAGGTAAAAAGAGCCAAATTGTGTACACTTTGAGCATGTTTTGCCAACACACTCCGTCAGCATTACTCTTTGCGTAATCCCTTACACTCTCTTTTCCTACTGCGTTGCCCTCATTGTGTTCGTGTTGTTACACTTTGCGCGCGTCTGTTCTCCTCTTTTGTGCAGTGGTTAAATTCTGCTCTTTGCGCGCATTGTGCGAGTTGATGCCAGCCCTGGATAACGCTAAAGAATCATGCAGAATGTATATATTTGATATGACTTTTGATAAGTTATAGATCACTGAGGCCTTAAGTGTCCGTAATATGAATCAAAACGGTACTTCTTTTTGTGGAGAGTAGATTTTGTTTATATTGAAGCTTCATTTGAGTAATATATAACATCTCGTGTAATATATGAGCTAGAATAAACTATTCGAATAACATGTTATGTAAGACCATTAAATAGAAATAACAACAAACTGTATAGGTATCATTGATAGCTCCATGGACGTTTATATACCTTTATCAAGAGTAAAACCACACATATTAAAGATTTTATAATGTAAGCTCTTGAAATGTATTTTAAAATATTGTTTTACAATATTCAAACAACATGAAAATGGATCAGCATCAAGCAAATTGTTCATTTAGACTCAGACCATTTCAATCTACTCCCGTTATGCCGATGAAATATTTATATTTTGAAATTTAAAGCAAAGTACCGTTCTGAATCAAATTCCGGACACTCTGCTTTGTATGGGATAGGTTTCAATTGAAATGTCTCAAAATTATAATTGAAATATTTAAGTTTATGCTTTTTGTGAGTTGTTTGGAATTGGAACCTAAAATTTGTAATGAAATCTTGTTTTTATTTAATAACACGAAAAAAGCATGTTACTGTAATTACTTTAGCAATTTTTCCCGCTCAAAATAATGGCTATATCATGTTTAAACTTTAATTTAAAAATTTGGTCCATAAATGAACCTTGACACTTTTGATCATGTTTGACGTTCGCTTAGTCAACAAAAACACCACAGAGGTTTAGTTCGACCACTGGGGTTGTTCCTATCTGACATTTCGTAAGGGACACGGAAAACAAAATACACCCAAAATTTGAGTTTAAGCCAAAGGATGTGACAAAATCTAAAAAATGTTTTTGGGCATAAACCAACGGAAAACATTAGAAAATTGAGTAAACATGTGTTTTGGCCTAAACTTAAGCGTTTGGCACTAAAATTGGGATAGGGCTTTAGGACCCAATTCGAAACAAGGTGTAAAGTATTGCTGTTTGTGTTTGACGTGTAAACCTTGGCTAATGGGCTTCTAAGCAATCATAGGATTCTTAGCAACCATGATCTATATCACCGCCAACCTAGCAAAGAAAATCAAACTATGAAACATAATGTACGCATTTGATATTTGCGTTTCAAACACACACAGCAATATTTTGGAAGCCTGTTAACGCACAGGTATCGTACATTATGTTTCAATTTATATTGCTTTTCAATCGGTTATACTTCACTGAGGCTTCAAGTGTCCGTAATATGAATCAAACCAATAGATGCTTTTAACGCTCTACGCACGACTCTCCCTGACTTTCGCAATCGGAATATAATGCCACCAAAAATTTATGCTATTCGGGATTGATATATTTTGTGTTACCATGTTGTGTTGGAATGCAGTCATTGCAACAAATAACACGTTATTGTAGCGTCTTTCATACATTAAATATCACGATTATGTGACTTCATTCACTTTCTTCAAAACGAAATGTTCTGTAAAACGTCTGTAGGGCATTATAATCACATGTTTGCGTCAATTTTCTGATTTGAGAATTATGGATGTTATTGTTACGTCTTAAATACGTTGGTCAAACAAAATTTACATGCACTTCAGATGTTACATATTCGTAGTAAAACTTTTCCGTTGCAACATCGACGGTCAAAAATATAAAAAAAAGACGCGGTGGACGGTTATGTCCTTTGAAAAGAAGCACCACACTAGACAGCGGACTCTGATGCAACGCCCAGTGGCACAGTCGAAATACTTTCCTGACGAAAACTTCTTCGGACTGCAGTGGGAATCGAACCCACACTCCTTGACTCGATGCGGCTAAATGCTTGTTAACACTAAGCGCACGGCCACGGAGCCCACAAATTTCCACGTCAAGTATATACACACTAAGCTCTTACGGTGAATTTCACCGTAATTTTCAACAGCTGAACAGTTCGGTGAAATAAACACCGTTATTTTGTCGGAATTTCACGGATTCCGGTGAATTTTTACCGAATGCTGTGAAAATTTTCATACTCCGTATTTTACCGATTCGTTCAGCTGTGGGATTTCACAGCAATCCGTAAAATAATTTAAGTGTGTAAACCCGCTCTTATTCATGCTATCTAAATTTAATTCAAAAAGCGAGCACACTAAACACATTGAGATCCACATCTACAAACAGTGTG
>NW_018735075.1:0-30571 GCF_002204515.2 Aedes aegypti | reverse complement strand
TTGTGTCACGGGTCGCGGAACACGTTAGTAGTGTTTGATCCGCAATGCGATCTTACCAAAACGAATCCCCCCCATATACAAACTCCCAGTGTTTACTTGTGGAAGTGCAGAGGACTCCTCGGCTTTCATAAAGCAAGTAACACGGCAACATTTCCCTCCCATCCCTAAATTGACCTGCATTCGGGCGCAGCCGGCGCCGTTATTTTTTTTTTTAATTTCTTTATATTATATCTAGGTGTTCTGTGTTATTAAACAACACTATCATACTAATTTGGTAAAACAAATTTAAGATTTTATTAACATTTTTATAACAACATATTACATTTCATTTGCCTTAGCAGTTCAGATTTTTTAAAGGTGAGTTGATTTCAACTGCTTATAAGAAAAAAACGCTTTGAATATACTTAACCTAACTTAACCTAAACATATAACGCATTAACCGTGGCAATAGAAGATTGTAACAATTTTTGCCTGAAATTATTTATATTTTATTTGACATTTGTTCCTAAATTAAGTCTCAGAATCATTTTCAAAATTTTATTTTGAATTCTCTGCAGAGCTTGAATGCCCTCAATGTGATTTTTGAAAGTTAAATTCTTATCTAGCATGAGCCCTAGATACTTAATTTCATCTGACTAATTTATTGGAGCCCCTCTCATCGTGAAAACATGTCTACTATAAGGTTTCAAATAAAGAGTATTTCGTTTATGTGGGAATATTATTAGTTGAGTTTTGGAAGCATTAGGAGAAATCTTCCATTTTCGTAAGTATGAAGAAAAAATATTCAAACTTTTTTGCAATCGACTACAGATGACACGCAGGCTTCGTCCTTTGGCGGAGAGGCCTGTGTCATCCGCAAACAAAGATTTTTGACATCCCTAAGGTAACTCAGGTAAGTCAGATGTGAAAATATTGTATAATAGTGGTCCCAAAATGCTGCCTTGAGGAACACCAGCTCTTACAGGAAGTCTTATAGACCTGGAGTTCTGATAATTAACCTCAAGTGTACGATTTGACAGATAACTTTGAATTATTCTAACAATGTATGTTGGAAAATTAAAGTTTTTTTAATTTTACAATCAAACCTTCAGAGCAAGAGCAAGACCAGTAGAACAGCCTTCAGATTTGTTGGAACGGATCAAATTTGTTACACGTAAAAGTTGATGAGTGGTCGAATGTCCATGGCGGAATCCGAACTGTTCATTGGCAAAAATTGAATTTTCGTTGATGTGGGCCATCATTCTGTTCAAAATAACCTTTTCAAAAAGTTTACAGATGGAGGAAAGAAACTGATTGGACGATAGCTAGAAGCTTCTGCAGGATTTTTGTCTGGTTTTAAAATTGGAACAACCTTAGCATTTTTCCATTTGTCAGGAAAATATGCTAATTGAAAACATTTGTTACATATATCAACTAAAAATGATAAGCTACTTTCTGGAAGTTTCTTGATGAGGATGTAGAAAATTCCATCATCGCCAGGAGCTTTCATATTTTTGAATTTTTTAATAATAGTTCTCACTTCTTCCAAATCAGTCTCCCAGGCATTTTCGAAAATGTTCTCTTGATTGAGAATATTTTCGAACTCCTGAGTAACTTGATTTTCAATTGGACTAGTAAGTCCTAAATTAAAATTGTGCGCACTTTCAAACTGCATAGCAAGTTTTTGAGCTTTTTCGCAATTAGTTAGTAATAATTTGTTTTCCTCTTTCAATGCCGGTATTGGCTTCTGAGTTTTTTTTTTTCAAGATATTAGATAATTTCCAAAAGGGCTTAGAGCCAGGAGAGAGAGAAATTTTATTTTCAAAATTGTTGTTTCTTAATTGAGCAAAATGCTTCTTGATTTCTTTCTGCAAATCCTGCCATATAATTTTCATGGCAGAATCGCGAGTGCGTTGAAATTGCCTTCTCCTCACGTTTTTAAGACGGATCAAGAGTTTAAGATCATCGTCTATAATCACGGATTCAAATTTTACTTCACATTTTGGAATTGAAATGCTCCGGGCTTCAACAATGGAATTTGTTAAAGTTTCAAGAGCATTGTCAATATCAAGTTTAGTTTCTAAAGAAATGTTAACATCAAGATTAGAGTCAACATACGTTTCATATATATTCCAGTCGGCTCGTAAATAATTGAAAGTGGAACTGATAGGATTGAGAATCGCTTCTTGGGATATTTGAAATGTAACAGGCACATGATCAGAATCAAAATCAGCATGAGTAACTAATTGGCTACAAAGATGACTAGAGTCGGTTAAGACCAAGTCAATCGTAGATGGATTTCTAGAAGAGGAAAAACATGTAGGGCTATCAGGGTATTGAATTGAGGAATATCCTGAAGAGCACTCATCAAATAAAATTCTGCCGTTGGAATTACTTTGAGAATTATTCCATGACCGATGTTTGGCATTGAAGTCACCAATGACAAAAAAAATTGACTTATTGCGAGTCAATTTACGCAAGTCAGTTTGGAGCAAATTAACTTGCTGTCCAGAGCATTGAAAAGCTATGAAAGTATATATACCAAACTGTGTTTCAACAGAAACACCTAAAGTTTCAAAAACTTCAGTTTCAAATGATGAAAACAGTTGATGTTTTATACGCCTATGAATGATGATTGCAACTCCCCCACATGCCCCATCAAGCCGATCATTACGATAAACAAAAAAGTTAGGATCTCTTTTGAGTTTAGATCCAGGTTTTAAATACGTTTCGGTAATAACTGCTATATGCACGTTATTAGCTGTAAGAAAATTAAACAGCTCATCCTCTTTACCATTCAGAGAACGAGCATTCCAATTTAAAATATTTAAATTATTATTTGGATCCATTAGAAAAACGTAATCCAATAACAATTTGATTTGTAAATTTTACACCAACTTGGACTGCTTCAGTCATAGTGGTGGCTTTGAACATTGCATCAATCATTAGATTCAATTGTTCAGTTAGAAAATTAAAATCAGAGGCAGACATGTCATGTGATTACCCATTGGAATTTCCGGTAGACGAAGAAGCGGAGTTACCTGTGGCGGTAGGATTTTTTCCATTTGATTTGAAACAAGTAGAATGGGTACCCATGGATCGAACAGGGGAGGAGTTCGAATTTCCTGCTACGATATCGGCAAAGGATTTACCGTGGGTAGATACATTCGAAATTGAAAGATTCAAACGGCTACCCGACGGAATAAAATTTGTTTGTGAATGAGCATGGTTATGATCTTCCTGGTGGGTATGATTCCTAATCAAGCGATCGTTCCCACGTCACACGGACATTGAACATAAGTTTAGCTTTTTCTAAAGCTTTAATATTATTTAGTTTTTTTTGTTAAAGTGAACTAAATAATATTCTTGAGAAAGCCCTTTCCGAACAATGCCAGATTGGGTTTTCTTTTTCATAATGATTACTTGGACTGGGGAAAATCCAAGTAAATCATTTATTCCATTTTTGATCTCTTCAGGTGACTTATAGTCACTTGAGAGACCTTTCAAGACAACTTTGAACAAACGTTCAGTTTTGTCGTCATAAGTAAAAAATTTGTGCTTCTTCTCTTCAAGATGTTTGAGAAGAAGCTCACGATCTTTAAGAGTTTCCGGCAAAACGCGACAGTCTCCTTTCTTTGCGATTTGGAAGGAAACCTTGATTCCCCTAATGGAGTTCAAGATCTCCTGCCTAAATCCCCCAAATTCGGAACAACTGACCACGATAGGCGGCACTCTTTGCTTCCTCACTTGAATCAAAGAGCCTGGGCTAGAGGCTGCTTCGATTTGGTGTTCGGAAAATTTGTCTAGAGCATCGAACTGATTGCTCATTTCGATACAATTATTCATTTCACCCTTGGAAGAAACTTCGCATTCCGGGGAAGCGTCCTTTCTTCCATTCTTGCCACGTGTAGTGACAGTTTTAAAACCCACTTTTTTGGAAGGAAGTAGTGAATTCAGAGATTCACCCTTCCTTTTGTTAGTTGTTGATACCATGTTTAGTTAATAAACGAGAAAGACGTGACCTTCGAGAGGTTTTTTCCCAAGACGGTGTCCAAGAAGGATTACCACCGCTAGCTTTCGCCAACGGGTCCAACGAAAAATCGGCGGCACGGGTCCAAACAAGGATCGTAAAAGGATCAATAGTAGAAAAAATAGTACTGAAAAGTACTGTTTAAGTAGCACTGAAAAGTACCGTTTTTAATTTTAGCACTGAAAAGTACTGTTTGTGTAGCACTGAAAAGTACTGTTTTATTGCTTTAGGTAATTTTTAAGAAAACTTCCAAGAGCAGAGAGAATTCGTGTACGCACAGCACGAAGGTACGTTGCGCACTGGTGCCGTTTAATGATTGCGTCAACTGCTTTCGGATACTGCCCACAGAAACGTTCCGCGTTCAAATTCTTGACGTATTGTACAGTGCTAGGCGAGCAGCACGCACTGAATGTCATAACACACATCTCGTAAACGGCGGTTTCTCCAGCTCCATTGTTCCAGAAAAAACCTTGACATGACCCACAGTGCACAGTGAGAAAATCGGGCTCCAAAACGCGACTAAAAGCAATATCTCAGCTGGGTAATGGTTTCAGGAAATGGTTTTGACCATTCTAGATCGGAAAAAGGCTGATGAATCGATTGGTGGCGGTCCCATTGACCGGAGACTTCGCCATGGCCACCTAGAGCCCTGGAACCATCCTGAGTTCCTTACGGCAAGTAGAATTATTGGAACTGATATAAACTGTCATGATTTCGTTTTGCTGCGGAACAGCACACGACAATATTCTTGCATGGCGGATTTAATTATATGAATTATTGACCATTATGGCCATTTCATGGTTCCGGAACTAACCCGGAACATCCGTAAAATTGGAAATATTGAATAAACAAATGTTCTTATGGTTCCTTTGTCTCTTGTTGATAAGAAAGAAGTACTCTTACAATTCGTATTTAGAAATCTGAATGTTTAACCATTATGGTCATTTTATGGTTTCGGAACTGACCTGGAACATCTGTAAAATTTTCCATATTGAAAAAAACCTATGTTCTATGTTCGTATGTTCTTTGTTTAAAATTAAATATTATTACATATTGGAACCTAAATGTTTAATCACTTTGTTCATCTTATAATTCCGTAATTAACCCGGAGCATCCGTAAAATTAGCAATATTAAAAAAATATGATCAACTTTGGTAAGCTAGCTCTCAGTTATTTATGGACCTTTTTGAATGAAATTTTCACAGAACATCAAACATATCGTTATTCCAACATGCAATTTTGAATAAGTTTTACAATCACGAGTTTGAAAGTAATAGCAATTTTCCTAAAGACGAAAATTCAAAATTGTTACACAATAACTGCATAAAGCAAACTTGTCCATCTTGTCAAAATGTTAATTCAAATGGAGCTCACTGTAGAAAAATTACTGAACATTTCTTCCGCAGAAATTTTTACTTTTCTTGAGCGGAACAGCATACCTAGCTTAACATGTGAAAAATTTGTGGTGTGCTTTTACCAGTTTCTGGTATAGTTTTGATCTGAGCAAGCGATTTCCATAGCTTTGCGTGAATACTCGACTGATAATCAGAAGTTCTTGCATATTCAAGAAGTGAACGCATGTCATCATGATCCAGAACGGTGATATTTCAAAAATGTATATTCGTCGGCGATGTCAAGAAGATGCTCTAAATTTTATACACAAAAAAATAAATGTCTCCCTCGAATTGTTGAGACCTGCTGTTAAAGCTGGTAATGCTATAGTCGGCAATAAAAATACCCACGCCTGCCCAGTGTGTATTTCAGGACCAGATGTAGTTATAGAATTCCCTTTTATTGAAAATTTGCCACCTTGCTCGCATAAGTACAAACACTTATCGGAGTACATCATCAAATTGGTAAGTGTACTGTTAGCTTAAAGTATATAAAATATTATCTGGTTTTTTATTCTAGCCTTACACTATGAATTTTGTTGATGAGCAGGCAGGTGAAGGCATGCACAAACGGGCATAAATTTTCGAGACCTAACCTAGCCCGAAAAACAACTCCGGAAGATAACATGTACGATATAATGGTTGCAGCTTTGGCGTGGTCTGACATCAAAATATCGTACACTACGTTTAAAAAACGACGAAATTGCAACGCTAATGAAGACCATGATATTGATTTGGCGCAATATTCTGAAGGTCATCAAATGGAGATCGAAACAAGGAATCAGCACAAACGGATGAGGAAAGCTCTGACATAGAAAGTTGTGAAGAATTGTCTAGGGAAGAGAGTTCAATGTCAGATAACGAATGACGAGCGTCATTTTTGTTTTTTTTCCAATGTTTGTTAAAAATTGTTGATTTTTCTCGTTAGTATTTGATTTTTATAGTTTTTTTTTGTACTTTTGTTTATCAACGTTTATGTTTAATTGTTCAAACTTGATTAATGTTATAGGCATAAGAAATGTCACTAGAATTCTTAAAAATAACAATAAGAGATAAAAAATAAATATTTTGTTTTCATTCTCACATTTCATATATTTTTTCAATGTAGCATTTACATAATATGTTATTCTTTGAGTACCAATCGGAATTTTTTGGAACAACCAGTTAACGAATTGGTAATTCAGATTTTTTATCATAAATATGTCTCAAGAGGGGCATTATATAAGAGATTGAAGGAATACCATTGAAAGTTTTAAATAACTACCTTTTACAGGACGGGGAAGAAGAACAACATATGATTTACTATAGAATTGAAGATGCTTGTTTGCGAAATAAAATTTTTAACTTTGTTTAACTTTGACGTTTAAGAGAAAACTAATTAGATCTTATACCAAAGACCTCGACTATCCACAACATCGTCGAATACTAGTTGGACGATGTACAGAAAACCATTTACGATTTCATTACTAAATACGAATTGTAAGAGTTCTTCTTATCAGAACATATTTTTTTTTAATTTTTTACAATTTTACGGATGTTCCGGGTTTGTTCCGGAACCATAAAATAGTCATAATGGTCAAACGTTCAGATTACTAAATACGAATTGTAAGAGTACTTCTTTCTAACCAACAAGAGACAAAGGAACTATCAGAACATTTTTTTTTTCAATATTGCCAATTTTACGGATGTTCCGGGTTAGTTCCGGAACCATAAAATGCTTATAATGGTCAAACATACATATTACTAAATACA
This sequence comes from Aedes aegypti, assembly GCF_002204515.2. Lineage (NCBI taxonomy): Eukaryota > Metazoa > Arthropoda > Insecta > Diptera > Culicidae > Aedes > Aedes aegypti. The sequence continues at coordinate 23,419 of NW_018735075.1, read as the reverse complement.
AATTGTAATACTTCTTTCTAACCAACAGAAACAAAGGAACTATCAGAACATATTTTTTTTTTAATATTTACAATTTTACGGATGTTCCGGGTTAGTTCCGGAACCATAAAATGGCCGTAATGGTCAAACATTCAGATTTCTAAATACGAATTGTAAAAGTACTTCTTTCTTATCAACAAGAGACAAAGGAACCATAAGAACATTTTTTTTTTTTTTCAATATTTCCAAATTTTCGGATGTTCCGGGTTAGTTCCGGAACCATGAAAGGCCATAATGGTTCAAAAATTCATATAATTGAATCCGCCATGCAAGAATATTGTCGTGTGCTGTTTCACAGCAAAACGAAATCATGACAGTTTATATCAGTTCCAATAATTCTACTTGCCGTAAGGAACTCAGGATGGTTCCAGGGCTCTAGGTGGCCAGGGCGAAGTCTCCGGTCAATGGGACCGCCACCAATCGATTCAGCAGCCTTTTTCCGATCTAGAATGGTCAAAAATCATTTCCTGAAAGCATTACCCCAGCTGAGATATTGCATTTAGTCGCGGTTTGGAGCCCGATTTTCTCACTGTGCAGTGCTTCGTCCCTTGGACAAAAGTCAAAAAATCAAACTTTCATATTCGAGAGAATCAAGTAGGCCATGACGTTGACATATATTTTGAGCGTGTAATACAGATACTAGAAAGGTCCGTGCGCTTATCAAAACAAACCAAACACCAGGTGTGACAGTTGTTTCATCGTTATATATAATTTATTTGTTTTTGTGTCAATCCAATCCCTTTTTCATTCGCTTTATTCCTATACTAATCACATTTTCAAAGTGAAAGTCGTTAAGGATCGTGTTGAAACAAGTTAAGTAGGTGTCATTCCGTTTTCAATTTTCTGTGATATATTTTAAAAATTGTAGAAAAAGATGCCTTCTGAACAATAAGCTTTTTAATACAGAAAATTAAACTCATATCTTCTTCTAGCCCATACAAAAAAGTACCTCAAAGTACCTTTCTGAAATCCACTTTAAAATAAAATTTGACGTATTTTTCAAATTCTGAAAGTGATTCCAGCTGCATATGTTTGCCGATTGTATGTCATTTTGTGATTTTTAAGTTATGCTGCCCACAATCATCGATAAAGATTGTTTCAAGCAATGGTTTTCTGCCTATCCACGTATTCGAAAAAATCTTGTTGTGGATTTCATGTACGGTTGTTATAGCACTGATTCTTTCTCCCAGATATTTGAAAATAAGTTAAATACGTTTAGCAAATTTTATTGTTGCAAAATACACCAAAAAATGGGGTAAATATAGGAGATCATACGATATTTTGTGAAGCAAACTCCGACTGATTAGCAAAGCCAGTTTTGCTTCCGCGCCAACAGAAAATTGGCGATGCCGAGTTTTCCTATTCGGGCTGTAAAGGGCTGGCATGGGAAGGCCCTTTCATACCGTTCAATGAATGTTCAAGGAAAACTTATGTATACTTATCAACAATAATGAACCTGAAGAGCCCGCGTTCGTAGCCTATGTATCAAATTGTTTCTAATAATCATCAAACAGAAACCCACGACATTTTCAACTATCTTTGTTGAAAAGAAGATAATGATTCGATTGATATGTTTTGGATGATTAATAGCTGGTAAATGAATTGTATTGCTAATAAAAATAAATTTTGTATAACCTTTTTTATTGGGTTTGATTTTAGTCGTTGGAATAATCCGTGCTTTAATATATTTATAAAAATTTGGTTGTTGAGACACTTTTACATTTACGCATACCACATACATCGTTTATGCAAACGGCTCAAGTACGTTTTCATGCGTTTTTATTCTAAACATTTATTTATAATCGAGAACTGTTCTATGGTGTCAAATGTAAAACGTGACGTATAAGCCACTTATGCCATTACTGATGTAATATGTGTCATTTATGCCAATAATGAGATTTTTTGTGTATAACGACTTTCTCCTCAACTTCGTAGGGCAAAACCGCATTAAACATCCAGTTCTGACTTTTGTCCCCAAGTGCCATACGTTCGAAGCACTGTGACCGGTCTTATTCCCGTATTTTAATTTGATGGAACACCTCGCGTATATCGCCGGTTAGCCCAATCTTATGTTCTCGGAATTGCAGTAATATGGCAAAGAGAGAGCAAAGCTGATCGGGATCCTTCAGTAATGCTGAGTTCAGCGATACTCCGAAGATCGTAGCTGCTGCATCCCACACGATTCGTACCTTCCCCGGCTTGTTCGAGTCGAATACCGGATACACAGGTAAATACGAAGTTCGTGAAGCTGGCTGACTTTCTTCCTCTTTAGTAAGTTCTCTAATGTATCCTTTCGCAACATAATCCAATATCGTTTGGTTCAAGGCTTAGGTCTGGATTTTTGGTCATGCGCTTTTCCAGTAAGCGATGTCGACGAAGTGCCATCGACCGATTATCCGGTAGACGGATGTCATCATAGCGCCACAGCAACCCCGTCTCATAACGTTCACCGTTGAAATTCGTTAAGGTTTCCAACATCCTACAGTTTCGTTGATCTTCTGTTGATAGTAGAGCTTCACTTGTTTTCACCACGCCGAGACTATCGAGGGAGAAATACTCCTTCATAGCTTGATGGATATCTTCGTCCGAATGATCGTCCCGTGATCCTACGTGGAATAGTGTACCATGCTTGGCGTATTTTCGTCCTCGCTTCCGCCACATACGGTCCAGCCTAGCCGCGTTTTTATGGCTATAGGTTGGTCAAGCTTTCCTTCACGACACTGAAGCACAATACTAACGTGGGCATGCTTCAATCCGGTCAAAATTCTTGGTCGAGCACCTTCGTATGACTCGATGGGTAGACCTCGCATGTACGGATACTGTTCCTTCATCTTCTTGGCATCTAAGGATTTTTGAAGCAATTGGAGCTCCTTCACCGTTCGCATTTCATCTAGCTTGAACCTCTTTGCTCCGTCATACGTGCCTTCAATTGAAACGCTAATAACACGCGAGTCTTTCTCGTACCGCTCGGTGCCGCCAGTCCATCGGAGGAAAGGACTTTCCACACTATCCAACTCAAGTTCATCTGCAAGGCCCTGGTCCATGAGCGTCAACTTTGAACCTTCGTCCAGCAAAGCGAATGCCTGCACGCACCCACTTTTGCCATAAAGAGTGACTGGGAGGTTGCGGAATAGAGAACTGTTAGAGTTAGAACGATGGCTGTTGCACTCGTGCCGAGTCGAGTTCGTCCCTTGCTGTTCTCGCTGACTTATGTCGGTTGCTGAATTGTTCGAATTCGCTTTGCTTGATTCTCGTTATGCAAAAGTTCATGATGTTTTCTTGTACAGCCACCTTTTCCGCATATTTTAGCCTGGCACCCACGATTGTGCTTCCTCAGGCAACGACGGCACAGATCAAAATCATGAACTACGGCCCATCGGGACTCCCTAGACAGTTCCAAAAACTGCTTACAGTTCTCAATTGTTTTGCACCTGGACTTGCAAATCAGACACTCCCCGATCTTTGAACGGCCTCAGCATCTGCCACTCAGTTCTGACTGAATTTGGTCCACGTGTGCGTTAATGAATCCGGTAGATTACTTAGTTGGACGTGACTCTACCTTCGTGGATTGGAATCTGATGTTCCAGGGATAGTTACAAGTACTGGCAGCCTCTGCTAAGGAATAATCCCAGTTTCCCGAAGGTCGCCAAGTTGAACCCTAGGAAGTGTTATGGCGATATCTGGCCCAATCAAGTTTTGATCGATGGAGGTAAACTACAGACGAGTTGATGCAATAGAGAGACATTGTATATGTTGGCTCCTCCAACTCGCATGCATCCAAGATTGCACACGCTTTTCCCGTTAAGCTTTCTGTAGCCGGACCGCATTTTCTGCATCTGTGAACCCACACATAGCTGTTGTGCTAGTGTACAAGGAGAAGAATATAGACCATTCTTCGGGATTCCCTGAAAAGCTGGGTAGGTCCTTCGATATAGCTTGACGAGCCGCTAATTGCTTCCTAGTGAGAGAACATGGGTCTTCGAAGCCTCGTGATTCCCTCATAGAGTGTGCCTGCCGCATAGAAGTGTTTTCGAAACAGCAGTGAGGTTGCGCCACTTATCGCAATCGTCACACTGCACCATCTCGTCGTTATCTGGACCCCTGCAGGATTTACAAGTCCGACCCGCCAATGTCCGAACCACGATCTCTTCTGGAACTCCAGTGACCACTATCGATACGTCAGCATCACTATTAACCACTTCATCTGATTTCGCTTTTGAGCTTTTACCCTATTTGTTCACCTTGACATTCTTCCCGGGACCGTATGCTTCGCGACTCGACATTTCCGAATGGTAAACGATAATTATAATATGTTGGTGTTCTAACCAACAGAGTACTGCACCGTAGGGTTAACTTCCGTGATTATAACACCCGCCAATAAAACGCAGAAATTGATTTGTGTAATGCAGCAGGTTATAATTATCCTGATCGAAGATAAGATGCAATCCACTTTTTACACGGTTCTAGTAATAGTTGTAATTTTTAATTTAATAGTTCTCTCAAGAATGCGGTATACGCTTTAGAATCAAGGATAGGTTTAAGAATTTTCTGTCAACTCATCTAACTAGTGTTGTTTTTGTTTTGTCCTGTCTTCTACTCACAGTTTGACGCTTTTAGGTTTACCTGTCATCCAGTTCAAGCTATTGGTATGTGTGACCAAGGCCGCCGAATGAAGGTATGTGTGACCCCAAAGCCGCCGAATGAAGGGTTGCCAACATGGACGAATTAAAACGGTATCATGGCAATGTATTGTAATCTTGTTTTATCCATTTTTAAGGGACTGTTCCCCCCATTTTATAAAGTGGACACCTTGGTGCATGCTGTATCTTTTTACTTTATCAATGAAATTTCAATTCAGAGCATGATGGAAATAATCAAGTATTTTTGGAGCAACAATTTTACAGATATATAAACTCATTTTTCCCATATATTTTAAAAGAAAAATGTTTTGAATTTGAAGGGAATTGATATGAGTAGAATTTTTTGGCAAAAAGTAAGCCCTGACGGATAGTGCTAATTATAGTATTAATATGAAAATAATTGCGCCTTAATAGGAGTTACTCTGAGAGAGAGGAGACAGCTGTCTTCGATTGCGAACTCCCAAAAGTCAAGGGAACCTGTCATCAACTGTCGATGGAAAACCGCACATTCGAAGGGCAGAGTGTTGAAAAAACCATCAAAACTTGGCCAAACTAAAACTGGATGTGACTGAAAATTCAGGTTGTTTTCCTGTGCCCTTGCATATTAATTCATTGAATATATAAATCTTGTTGATTAAACTCAAGTTGCTATTGATTTTTTTTAATGTTATGATTTTTTTGATAACAAATGAGATGCGAAAATGGTTTTGACCCAGTTTGTGCTCTTTGAACCATTGTGCACAACCCAAACATGAGAAGAATAAATCGAAGAAGACCTATCAAAGTACATTGACATTCATCAAAATGGGCACCACTGCCGTAATAGAATCGATTTCTTTTTCCACATTTTAGTTTCATTTTATGTTATTCTGAGATTACCAATTGAAAAACTCGGAGAAAACCGTTTACAATTTGCTGTAGATCGATAAATATGCGTACATGATTTTAAAAAGTATGAGACTTTTTTAGTAAAACTACCATAAACAGTGTTCCGTACGGAACGAGCCATAAACATGTGCGACTCAAAGTGTATCCGAATGTAGCCCTTTCACGACCCACCCTGACTACGCCACTGAGTGCACGAGTATCAACAGTAAGCATGAGTATCATGTGAGTTACCAACAGGAACTCACAGCACTTGAGTTCCTGTTGGTAACTCACATGATACTCATGCTTACTGTTGATACTCGTGCACTCAGTGGCGTAGTCAGGGTGGGTTGAGAAAGGGCTATAGTCGGATACACTTTGAGTCGCACATGTTTATGGCTCGTTCCGTACGGAACATACTCCCCCGGTTGACACGAAGTTTCAACAATATGATTTCGGGTTTGTGGTTCTCCATGGTAATTCTCTTCGGCGGGCGGAATCTGGGTCGGATAAGCCTTTCGCATCGCTTTTACTAGTTGGATATTGAACGGGATTCGGTGAGCGGAATTTTCGTTCGGAGAGGTTGTCAGATGAGTGGACATCCTGTCGACTGGGTCTGGGTTTCTTGGAGTCGATTGGTATTTTCTTCATGGTCGGACGATCCATGGTGTACGGCGATTTGTCGGAAACTTGATGGCTCAAAGGTGGTGCATCTTCCTGTTGGTCGTATTGGCAGAAGTCTAGCTGGATAGTTTCGGATTGGAACTGTTGCTGTTCTGGACTCTTGCTCGATGACTGCAGTGGTGTTTGCTGGCTTCAGTATCTGTTGGTCGGTTGGGTTGGATTGAGTTTCGTGCTTTTCCTTAAATGGTGGACTTGGATCTGGAACCTGGTATCAATTACAATCCTCTGTTGTGTTTTGGAAGTGCTTCGGGTGTGGATCGGATGACTTTCGAATTGTGTGCTCAATCAAATCGCTCCTTGGTTGTACGTGGTTCGCTAGTTCATGGTTGTCCTGCGGGTTTTGACAATTCATCTTCTTTGGCTTCTCTTGTACTACGGGCGCTAGGAAGTAAAGCTTCGTCCAGTCGGCGCGATATTCATCGACAGCACGGATAGGGTCGTTGAACGGTTGTTGTTGTGGATTCGAACCTCTGGCGGGACTTTTTCCTTGGGCGACTGCCAGTTCTTCGATCGTCGTGCGTACAACATAGTATCGGTCTTCGAAATCGGCGAATACATCCTCCTGGCGTTGTAGAGCGGTGTCTGAGACTATCGTTATCACCTTGCTGTGTACGGCGCAGAACTCGGCGTGAGCGTCCTCAACGTTCTTTGAGTATGTCCTGAGTCGAGGTATGCTCACCTGGATCCGTGACGACAGCAAGTGCACTTTGTACTCGCTCTAGCTTCAGGCTCACGTGAGTTTGGAGGCATGATAGCGACGAAAGCTCGTTCAACATGGTCGGATCAACGGTTGTCTTCCAATCGTTGTTTAGAGCGATCATAGCAGCGTCCTGATCGTTCGGCTCAGTAGCGGATCTCATTTTCGACATGCAATTCTGCTGCACAGCGTCTCCTGATGGAATTCGGAATTCCATGGCGTTGGGATTCGTGTCGGGTCGAAACAGTCACTCTGAGCAGGGATTCTTCGGCGTTTGGCGGGTGTCGAACAAAAACGGTGACGGATGCACGTCCTGGTCCAAGCACCACGCAGACGTGTCGAATGGTCGGGTTACGGTTCCTCCTATTGCTACACGCTTTGGGAAAGTGCCGCAAAACGTGTCGGTGATTCGTGTTCAGCGGAATGAATGTCTCCCTCCTGGGCGACACACGCCTCGATATGGGTACCGTGCAGACGTGTCAGATTATTGGCGACTGCGAGACGAAACTACTCTCCTCGGCGATGCACGTTCCGGTATGGGCACCGGGCAGACGTATCGGATAATCGGGTCAGCTAACAGCTAGTTCTCTTGCAGTACACGTTGTGGTTAGAGCACCACGGGAACGTGTCGGATTGCGTGACGAAGCGGGTGCTACTCTCGTCGGTGAAACACGTGTCGGTATGGGTACCACGCAGACGTGTCGGATGAGCGGCGACGATAGTGAATAGCTACACGTTGTGGTTTGGAACTCACGGGAATGTGTCGGATTGGGCGGCAATAGTGAACAACCAACTCCTCTCGAAAATACACGTTTGGGCGCACAACCAGGCAAACGTGCCGGTAATTCTCGCGATGTGCGGTGGCGGTGCTTGATCACTTCCTCGGGCGGGTGGTACACGTCTTGGTGAGGGTACTAAGCAGACGTGTCGGCTAAACGGTCGGATCCAGTGAACAACTGGAACACGGTGTGGTACACGCACCAACGGATCCGTGTCGGATGGGGCGGCGATAGTGGATCCTCTCCTCCCGGAATGCACGTTTGGGTCCACAACCAGGCAAACGTGCCTACTCGCGGTGAGTAGCGGTGTTGGTGGATGATCACTTCCTTGGGTCGGTGGTACACGTCTTGGTAAGACCACCAGGCAGACGTGTCGGCGGCGTCACTAGCAGAATCCTCCTTGGAATACACGCTCTGGTTCGGTCACCACGCAAGCGTGCCGGAATAGCTCTCGACGAACGGCGGATGTGTCGATTCCTTTCCTACGGCGGGCGGCGCTGGATCCGGCTCGAAGGACCACTATGTTGTTTCAACCGCCGCGAGTAAACTATCGACCGAAAGTGACCAAAAGTGAAAGTACAGTGAACAGTAGTGTAAATTAGTGTGGAATAAAGAAGTGACTAGCAGAATCAGTGGTGTTGATTCTCTTCATCCGAAAATACAGTCCACTACGACCCGGCCGGAGTTGGCCACGGTGAACAGGTCCAACAAACAGTAAAATTTATACTTAAGACTGTGGTTTAAACTCACGATTTGTCTCTCGTTTATACAAATATAGTTTCTTTAGTAATTCAAACTAGTTTTGAACACGCTTTTTACCTTTCTCTTTTGCTGAAAGTGAAAGGATGGTGTATCAGCAAAGTTGGCCATAAATGTATATATCACTAAAGTAACCTAATGTCAGAGAATGGTAGAATATAATTGATTTTTTTATACCCTCAGTAGAATAGTCAAGGATACAAACATACAATGTAGTCATAAAAATTAGATTTTTGTTTTGAGAAAAATAATGTTAAACTTTGACGAACAGCTTTTCTTAGGAGTTTTTGGAAAAACTATTGAGCTCTTCAACCAAAAGCATTTTCTTAGATCTTATAATTTCATAGCAGTGTAGAATAATAGTTGAACGATACTCAGAAAACCGATTACGATTTTATTAATATATTGTGAATTTTCTTGGAAGATGGATTTGAAGGGACATTGCTTGAGCTGGTTAGAAATCAGCGGTGAATTTCAAGGGGCACTCCAATACATTCAGGCGGTATGAATATCCTCTAACTCAATAGGATTGTGACTCGCAGTTACTCACGATAAACATAAAACATCTGTAAAGCGACGATTCTAGATATAACCACTACATTGAAGTCCAATTTTGAACACATTTCGAATTATATTTGATTGAAATCAAAGTAATTGAAAACTTCACCAAAATCAAATTTTCCAAATACGCATCAGAACGCCCCTCCCAATATGCTTCCCTCCAGCTCGTAGCATAAGTAACATAAAAAAATTGTCAAAAGGATTCAAAACAAACCATCCAAATCGACCGACGATTTGGACGGCGATTTGAGGAACGGCGGTTTAGAACCGCCGTGTCCAATCTGGAAATCTCCGTACAATATAAATAAGATAAAGCATAAACGAAGTGTCCACTTTATAAAATGCACAGTCCTTACTATGCGTGTTAAAATAATGGAGTTTACTTAAATTTTCAAGTCGATTTTTTCTATTAAAATATATCGCAGTATACAAACCCCCTCTAAACCAAATCTTGGTTGCGCTACTGTCCACAACCATTTACGACGATATCCAAATAGATTTTTATATTGCCCAAAGCAACAATAAAACAACCACATCATGAACAGTTTTGACAGTTTGGTGAATGGTTATAGGGAACATCGCTATATAGGAATAGGCGATTAAGTTTATGTAACCAAGAAACAACGGCGATTTTCGCGAACATTATTTTTTTTCATTAACATCTTGCCAAATAGTATATCCATCCATTTTACTGAATTTTTGTGCAATCCACTAAAAAGTAAACTATGGTTTATAATATTTATCTATAAAATTTCAAAAAGGATACTGACAAAAATGTATTTGGAATTTTTTTTTTCTAAATTCTTGAGTAAAATTATTACAAAAGTATTCTTTTCAAAACAAAAGAACGAAAATTTTTGAATCACAATATAATTTGAGGAAGAATTTCTAAAAAAAAGTCTTCGGAATTCATGCAAATGAAGTTATTTTGAAATTGATAAATTCCCGAAACGATTTCTAGATTTTGCCCATTTTCTACCCAAATCCATCGATCACAGTGCGTGACAGCCACTCTCGACCGCATATTTACCCCATTCAGAGCGGGTAATTGAAAGCATCACACGGCAGACACAATATATAGAGGGTAGAGATAGGCAAGCTAATGCAGTTTGCCGCGGTTTCAGTTTTTGCACAAATCGCAACACAAACTACGCTGACCTCAAAAACCGAATTGTGACCGGGTCGAACGTCAAACGGAAAAAATCGAGGGGATATTCGGTTGTGAGCAGGTTTTGCGAGGTAATTTAATATCATAGCTTCCGGATCAGAGCATTCGAGGCGGCTTTTTTGGTTGATTGAAGCACATTCTGGTGCAGGGAGAGAATGAAACCTAAAACAATATTTTCACGGATTTTGCGGTTGGTGTGAAATTGAACGGGAATGTGTTAAAATTTAATTCTTGCTTTATTTAAAATCGTACAGATTGAGCTTTATTGTTATACAACTTAATAAAATGGATTTGTGAATTGAGAAAACGAAATTGTTTGGATTATACATAAACAAACTTTTCTAATTATATAACTTTTTGAATTGTATCGAAGAAGCAATCCATCGGTAAAACTTCAAATTCCTTGTCATTTATTCAACGAATTTTTAAAGCAATTACTTTTTAACCATCTGGAATCCAGTTCCAACGCACACAGAAATGTTACTGGGCGTAGAATCCTGCATAAGCGATTGAGCTCCTGGGCTTCCCATTTTTTTCGATATTCACCCAGGCATTACATTGCAGTTAAGTTGTTTTTCCCCCAGTTGAGTCCGGCTGAAATTCGCCAATGATGATATTATTTACCTGACGTGTTGAGCTACTAGCACCGAAAAAAAAGGTCCGATTCCATCCCTCGTCATTGGGCTGATTGCTGTAATGGTTTTTTGATTTTTCATATCGTGGCAGCAGTCCGTCGATAATGTGTGTTTTCGGAGTCCATTTGGAATATCGGTGTCCCCTCAAGTGGAAAATAAACAATTTTTTGCCATCCAGTCATTTTCGGACTCAAATATTTGCCAAACAAATATACGGGACGGGGGGTGAGGGCGATATGCGCCACTTGCAATCAATTTGTTCATTCCGAGGCCCATATTAATGATAACGTTTGATTGAGTTCGGAGTATCATTACCGGCTGATTTATGGAACGTGTTTGAGCGCAGTTTTTTCTCTCTATTGGATGTATTAGCATGCTTTTTTAGTTGACAAATATTTTGCTCAAATATGAGGACACAAAATAGCTGACGTTTTGTACAGTATGTATGAATGGAATCGTTGGAATTCCTAATGAAGGCAATATTCTTGATTTCTTTATCCAGTGTGACATCATCAGGCGGGGATTAAAAGCTTCATCAATATCTTCTTGACCTTTTTCTTCTTTTCGTCGTTACATCCCAACTAGCACAGAGCCTGCTTCTCCTCACACTGTTCATATAAGCACTTCCACAGTTATTAACTGAGGGCTTTCCTTGCCGATGACCATTTTTGCAAGCGCTTACCGTGTGGCAAGCATGAAGGCACTGTATATCCTGGAAAGTCGAGAAAATTTGCAACCCGAAAAGATTCTCGTCCGGTGAGATTCGAACCCACGACACTCAGATTGGTTCAACTGCGACTTTAGTGTTATGACTTCCTGGGCACTATAACATACGTAAAAGTCAACACAATACTCCGTTTGTTTATAGGGAGACGGATCCTATTCTTGGCACTTTTGATTCACTTCGGCAGTGGGTGCAGTGACAGCTACAGAGCTCATGTCACAACATGCGTCGTACTGAAACGCTTCTTATTGCAAAGTTTCACACAATTCGGTCGAGTCGACCGGGTCGACCCCACATGCCAAAGTGAATCATGAAAGTGCCCAAGTGGTTCTGCACCCTACGAATGATTAAGAGTGCCGTACTAAAAACCATCAATATATAACTGCTTACGCTTTCAGTTCTTAAGACCTTTTAGAGACCTTTGAGGTGGCGTCCCTTACTTATCTCCTACTTGTCTCTTGTTTGTCACTTACTTGTCTCTCACTTGTCTCTTACCTGTCTCTTACGTGTTTCTTATTGCCTTTCACTTTTCTCTTGCTTGTCTCTCATTTGTCTCTTGCTTGTTCTTTATTTGTCTTTTATCTGTCTGTTACTAGTCTCTTATTTGTCTCTAACTTGTCTCTCTCTTTTTTCATTTGTGTCTTCCACTTATCTCTTGCTTGTCTCCTACTTGTCTCTCATTTGTCTCTTACTTGTCACTTAGGGGCGGTTCATTAATTACGTAAGACAAATTTCGGGGTTTTTCAACCCCCCCTCCCCCCATGGTAAGATTTTTTGTATGAAATTCAAAAATAAATTGTATGACGCGCAAGAAATCTCAGACCCCCCCTCCCCCCATAATCCCTTACGTAATTAATGGACAGCCCCTTACTTGTCCCTCACGTGTCACTTATTTGTTTCTTACTTGTCTCTCACTTGTCTCTCACTTGTGTTTCACTTGCTCTCACTTGTTTCTCATTTGTCTCTCACGTGACTCTTACTTGTATTTTACCTGTCTCTTACTTGTCTCTTACTTTTCTCTTGTTTCTTACTTGTCTTTCACTTGTCACTTATTTGTTTCACACTTGTCTCTCACTTGTCTCTCACCTGTGTCTCACTTGTTCCTTACTTTTCTCTTAATTGACTCTTACTTGTCTCTTCCTTGTTTCTTACTTGTCTTTCACTTGTTACTTATTTGTTTCGCACTTGTCTCTCACTTGTCTTTCACCTGTATCTTACTTGTCTCTCACCTGTCTCTCACTAGTTCCTTACTTGTCTTCTACTTGTCTCTAACTTGTCTCTTCCTTATTTCTTACTTGTCTTTCACTTGTCTCTTACTTGTCTCTTACATGTCTCTTACTTGTCTCTTCCTTGTTTCTTACTTGCCTCTCACTTGTCACTTATTTGTTTCTTACTTGTCTCTCACTTGCGTTTTTCTTGTCTTTTATTCGTCTCTCACTTGTCTCTCACTTGTTCCTTACTTGTCTTCTACTTGTCTCTCACTTGTCTCTTACTTTTCTCTTACATGTCTTTTACTTGTCTCTTCCTTGTTTCTTACTTGTCTCTTACTTGTCACTTATTTGTTTCGCATTTGTCTTTCACTTGTTTCTCAATTGTCTCTTATTTTTCTCTTACTTGTCACTCACTTGTCTCTCCCTTGTCTCTTACTTGTCTCTCATCTGTCTCTCACTTGTTTCTTACTTGTCTTCTACTTGTCTCTCACTTGTCGCTTACTTGTCCCTTACTTGTATCTCATGTGTCACTTATTTGTTTCTTACTTGTCTTTCACTTAGCATTCACTTGTCTCTCACTTGTCTTTCACTTGCTCTCACTTTTCTCTAATTTGTCTCTCACTTGTCTCTCACGTGCCTTTTACTTGTATTTTACCTGTCTCTTACTTGTCCCTTCCATATTTCCTACTTGTCTTTCACTTGCTCTCATTTTTCTCTCATTTGTCTCTCTTCTGTCTCTCACGTGCCTTTTACATGTATATTACCTGTTTCTTACTTGTCTCTTTCAAGCCTCTTACTTGTCACTTACTCGTCTGTGTACATCTAATGCAGCCCACAGACGCTCAGACGGTTTGACCAACATTGACTCCGCCCCCAAGTTAGTCAAACCGATTCATGTTGATACAACCGTTTGGCCGACTGTCAAGGTTGGTTGCAGCAACACGATATTTCTTCGCATGTTTTGAGGCTTGCCGAGAGTCTAGTGAATATGTGATTATAATTTTTCGAATGCTGTGGCTGTGAGGGAGAATCTTTTCGCGATTTTCTGGCAATAATCGCAGTAAGGGAAAGAAGAACTTTCAACATTTAAGTACCGGAAGAAATAAATATTTTAGAGGATTTCCAGCTATATTTCGTACGAAGTATTCCGGCAAAACTCAGAAATCATGACGGGTCTCTTTCGGTAAATATTCTGAACAGTCATTGATATGGGAATGGCCAAGGAATTTTTTTTTTGTTCAAACATTCTATCCAGAATCTTTTACTCGTTTCATCTAGTTATTCTGCTTTGAAGTTTTTCCAGGAATCCATAAGCTATACTAAGGATTCTTCAAAAGCTCTTCCTAGGATTCTACCACAAATTTTATCTTTAAATCCTATAGAAATTTATCCACAGATTCAACCAGAAATTTCTCCAAGGAACATTCTTCAGGCATACCTTCAGGTGGAATTTTTCCAAAGATTCCTTTAGAGGTTTCTCTACAAATAATTGTGGATTTCAGCCACTGATTCCTTCAAAGATCTGTCCAAAAAAATCCAAGGAATTTCTTCAGGGCTAACTCCAAGGCTGCCTCCTAGAGTTCCTCCAGATTGTTATAACAATTTTTTTAAAGATTTCTTCAGAAATTTCTCTAGAAGTTACTTCCAAGGATTCCATCACGCGTTACCCAGGAATCTCATCACGAATTCTTTCAGATACTTCTCAAGAGATTTCTAAAAAAAAATCATCACCAGAAATTCCCCCAAGGATTTCACCAGGACTCTTTAAGGGCTTGCTCCTAGGACTCCTCCTCAAATTTCTCAAGGAGTTACATCAGAAAATCCACCAGGAATTTCTTCAGCGATTCTTTCTAGCAATTTTTCAACAGATTTCTCCAGGGATCTATACAAATACTTCCCAAGGGATTTCTCCAGTGGTTCATCCAATGCTTCCTCCAAGAATTTCACCAAAAAATCCTCCAAAGATTCATTAAAGAATTCCTCCAGCGAAACTTCAAGCATTTCTATACAAATACTACCCACAATTTATCCAAGGATTCATCAAGTTCCTCCGGGGATTCCACCAACAATTTCTCCAAGAATTCCATCAGAAAGCCTTTAAAGATTTCAAGAGAAATACTGCAAAAAAAATTCATCAAAACTTGATCAGCAGAAATTCTTTCAGAGATTCTACTTGTAATTTTTTGAAATAATCCCCCAGGTTATCCTTCGATATTCCTCAAGAGAGAATCTTCAATAAATTCTTTTATAAACTCCACCAGTGTTTCCTCCAAAGATTCTTCTTTGTATCTCTGAAGGGACCCTACGAGGCATTCGTCCTAGGATTTCTGCAGGAATTCAATAATCTAATATAAATTTTTCGAGGATTCCTAAAAAAAATTATACATCAATTCCATCCAGTATTTCTTGAAAGTTGTTTTTCCAAGGAATTACCTTAGAGAATCTTTCAGAAACTCCTTCAGGGATTGCTTTAAAATTTCTTCCAGAAATATACTAAATAATCTCTCTAGGGAACTCTCTAGGAATTAATTTATTGATTTCTTTGGTGATACCTCCAAGAATGTCTAAAGATATATCTCCATGTTTTTTTTTTCAGAAATGAAAAAAAAATCTCTTAGGTCCACTTTAGGGATTTATCCTGAGGCATTTAGAGAAATGTATTGTTTGAAACTCTGAGTAAACATCAGTTAACTCCCTGGCGGAATTTATGATAATCCTTGTAACACCTTTGAAGTATTTTATGGTTGAACTTCGGGTGAAACTCTGGTAGATTTTTCTGGCGGTAATTCTAGTGAAACTCTGGCGATATTTCCAGTGTTAACGCTAGAAGAACTCCTTGTGAAATTCCTTAAAAAACTTCTCTAGCGAAAAATTACAGGTGATATAATTAGGGAAAATACTGTTGAAGTATTTGAAGGAATTACAAGTGGAATCTTTATAGAAAATTGTGGTCAAATCGCAATTCGTTATTGTATAATGGATCATTAAAATAACCAAAACTGCCGCTATGGAAAGCTTAGATAGCGCCACCGTAGTCTTGTGTGTTTGACAGAACAGCAATGCTGTCACAATGTTAAATCCCATATAAAGTGGCGCCTATGTTTTGATGCGGTGAGCACTGACAAAAACTACCTTCAATGATCCATTGGAGGAACCTCCCAGGGGAATCCCAGGAGGAATTCCTGATGGAGTCACTGGATGATATACTGATAGATTCCCAAATTACAGGTGAAACTATATAATAAATTTCTGGAAATATCGCTGGAGGGTTCCTGAAAACCCCCAAGAATCCCTGGAGTTATTCCACGAGAAATTCCTTGAAAAATCCGGAGAAATCCCTTGAGGATTTCCGGATTGATTCCTTAAGGAAATCCGGGAGGAGCCCCATGATGAACTCCGCGAGGAATCCTTTGAGAAATTCCGGAAGGAATCTCTTGAGTAATGCCGGTAATGGAATACTTATAAGAAATTTCTGATAAAATCCCTGGAGGAAATCCTGATAATCTTCGAGAATCGTTGGAGATTTTGCTGAAGAAATTCCTTGAGGAATTTCGTGAGGTATCCCTTGAATAATTCCGGGAGAAATCCCTTAAGGAATTCCTGGAGGACTACCATGAAGACTTCTATGATTAATCTCTTGAAGTATTCTCTAGAAGTTCGGGTAATATCTCCTAATAAATTTCGAAAAGAATTCATAATAAATTAACCCAGAATAACCCTAGAGGGATTCCTGAAGGAACCTTTAGAAGAATTCCTGATAGAATCCCTGACAGAACTTCTGATGGAATCTCAAGAGGATTTATAATAAAGTCTTAGAAATTTTTCTAATGGAATCTATGAAAGAACTTCCGATGGAATCCCTGCAGAATCCCCAATAAATCTATTGAAGAACTCCTTCAGATGGAATCCTTGAAAAAAACTTGTGATGTAATCCCTGGAGTAATTCCTGAAAGAATCATTAGAGAAAATCTTGATAGAATTCCTGTAGAAATTCCAGGTGGAATCTCTGAAGGAACTCCTAATGGAAACCCTAGAGGAACTCCTGATAAAGTCCTTAGAAAGAACTCCGTATGGAATGCCTTAGGAACTCGTGATGAAATGGCAAAAACGACTTCTGTTGTTTTGCCCTGTAGGAATTCCTTATTGAATCCCTATTGAAACTCCTGATAAAATCCTTAGAAGAACTCCTGATGGAAATCCTTGGGAACTCCTATTGAAAGACTCAGGGGAACTCCTGATGGAATCCCTATAGAAACTCTTGATAGAATCCCAGAAGGAATTCCAGGTTCTTCTTCTTCTTTCTGGCGTTACGTCCCTACTGGGACAGAGCCTGCTTCTCAGCTTAGTGTTCTTATGAGCACTTCCACAGTTATTAACTGAGAGCTTACCATGCCAATGACCATTTTTGCATGCGTAATATCGTGTGGCAGGTACGATGATACTCTATGCCCTGGGAAGTCGAGAAAATTTCCAACCCGAAAAGATCCTCGACCGGTGGGATTCGAACCCACGACCCTCAGCTTGGTCTTGCTGAATAGCTGCGCGTTTACCGCTACGGCTATCTGGGCCCCATAGAATTCCAGGTGGAATGTCTAAAGAAAATGCTTACGAAACCCCTGAAGGAACTCTTCTTGAAATCCCCAGAAGAATTCCTGATGTAATTCCCAGAAGAGATCCTGATGTTATCCCTAGAAGAAACTTCTGATGTAATCCCTCGAGGATCCAGGTGAAATCTATGAAGAAACTTCTGATACAATCTCTAGAGGAACTCCTGTTAAAATTTCTGTAGAATATAATGATGATTCCTGAAGGAATTCCTGATGGAACCCTTGTACGAATTCCTAAAGATATTCTTGCAGGAACTCCAGATGAAATCATTTGAGGAACCCTGATGAAATCCCTGGAGGAATTCTCGATAAAATTCCTGATGGAACTCCTGATAGAATGCCTAGAGAAATTCCTTATGATATCCCTAGAAAATCCTGATGGAATTATTAGGTGACTTCCTGATATAAACTCTGGAGGAAGTCCTAATAGAATCTCGGAAGAATGCTAGCTGGAATCTCTGAAGGAACTCTTCGTGGAATTTCTGGAGAAACTCCTGATGAAATCCTCGAAGAACTTTAATGGTAGCCCTAAAGTTACTTCTAATAGAATCCCTATTGGGAATTCCTGATAGAATCTCTTGAGGAATTTCGGGTGATATCTCAGAAGAAACTCTTTATGGCATCCCAAACGATCCGAAGCGCGCCGAATCAAGGGAAGAAAGTTGTGTCGGCTGTTCTTCGCTAGGATACAGATGGCTGTCCTTGCTATGCACTGAACTGGCAGTGGTTCAAACGGCAAGGAGCCGCCATCTGAAACGATGGAGGGTAGCAAGACGTCGCAGATCTTTCGCCGTAGTATGCCGCCACTTCTTCGGGTTGTCCGTGAAACCGTTAGGCCGTTTGAGGATAACTGAACGTTTCTGTCGATTTCCACGTAGTGTGTTAACTGTGCGCCACAGTTCTGTTTTCGTGCAGTGCGGTGAGATTTTCCCTACAAAATATTTCCACGATTGCTCCTTTGCTTCTTTAATCGCCTTACGCGCCTTTGCTTCTGCTGCTTGAAATTTCGCCAACGCTTCGGGTTGATAGGAGTTGAACTACTGTAAACTTCGGAGAGATCGAAGACACTTTCGTCATCGACGAATTTCCGCCTTTGTCAGACTCGGCCACTAGTCCGCGGGATGGACTTAGACGCTGCTGCAATTAGTTTTTTTGGTGAAGCTCCCTACATTCTGATTTGATCAATGCGGTCTGGCACTGAGCTGAACTCGGCGGGATGTATACCGACACAACGGTTGCCTGGATGGGCGCGTTTAGGCGAACAGCGACATGATGCAAAGGGGGTCGACCTGCACAAGTTCGAATGGTATAGCTTCTCGGATGGCAAGGCCTAGGGTAACGTATATAACTTGGACATGCATATAATTTGGACAGGCTAGTCGTTGTATGCTCATTTCCAATGAGATGGTGAGGAATATATGTAGTATGTACGAAAAGAGTCAAACAGCCATTCCATGAAAAATCGATCTAGTGGGTCACCGAATTTCGTGAAAATTTGCTATTTTGTTCCTTATCCGAAATAAGGATGCACGTATTTTTGGAATTTTTCGATTAGGGTGACCATTTCCGAAATAAGGTGACCAGAAAAATCGCGATTTTGCAAATTTTTTATTTTTAAAAATATTATAACTTTCGAACCGTTTGAACGGTTTTCAATCTTTTTGGACGACATGAAAGCTAAAGATTTTGACTTTTCAGGAAAAATATAAAATTTCAAAAAAATTGTTCTTCACATGATAAAAAATCAATAATTTCCGTTTTTTTTCGTATTTTGAAGGCCTCGGGACCAAAGGAGCTATTGCTGTTCTCATTTTTTCTTGAAAGTTCAGAAAATTTTACGTTTACTGTCAAATTTTCAGCGATGTACAGTTAACTCTCCCTTACTCGATATTCCGTATCTCGATATCGAGTTAGAGAACCATAGTAAAAGTTGGTTTTCATGGCTAACTCGATGGTCCTTTGGAACGCAAATGCACTGCTTTTGTGTTCTGTAACTCGATACCTCCCTAACTCGATGGTCCCTTCAATATCGATTAAGGGAGAGATGACTGTATATGTTTTTAGTTTTTGAGATAAATTTATTTGAAAATAAAAAAATCAGTCATTTATGATAACTTTTGAACAGCTCAACCGACTTCTAATTTTTTTTTATGGAGTTGAAGTTTTATATTTTTTTCCTGAAAAGTTGAAATCGTAAGCTTCCATTCCATGAAAATATTGGAAATCGGTTGAACTGTTCGAAAGTGATGATATTTTGAAAAAAATAAAAATTTAATGCGCTGAGACCTACAGTGTGTGCCGATGAAAAATGACTGATTTTTATTTCAAAAAAAAATATATCTCAAAAACTAGAAAACATACATCACTGAAAATTTGAAAGTAAACGTAAAATTTTCTGAACTTTCAAGAAAAAATTAGAACAGCAATAGCTCCTTTTGGTCCCGAGGCCTTCAAAACACAAAAACGGAAATTATTGATTTTTTTAACATGTGAAGAACATTTTTTTTGAAATTTTATATTTTTCTGAAAAGTCAGAAAAGTTCAGCTTTCATGTCGTCCAAAGATTGAAAATCGCTCAAACGGTGCAATAGTTGTAATTTATTCAAATAAAAAAATGCAAAATCGTGATTTTTCTGGTCACCTTATTTTGGAAATGGTCACCCTTATCAAAAAATCTAAAAATTTTCATAGAATTCGGTGACCCATTAGATCGGTTTTTCATGGAATGGCTGCAAAGATCCAAAAATTAAAAAATTCAAAAATTTGAAGTTCCAAATATTTAAAGATTTAGAGATCCTATGATCCAGAGATCTAAAGATATGAAAACTCAAATGTCCAAATATCCACAGATCTAAAGATCTGAAAATCTCAAGATACAAAGATCCAAAAATGCGAATATCCAAAGATCCAAAGATCCATAGATTTGAAAATCCCAGATTTGATGATCCAAAGATCTGCAGATATAAAGATCCTGAAGATCCAAAGATCTGAATATCCAAAGATCTGAAGATCCAACGATCCAAAAATCTAAAGATTAAGAGATCTAAAGATTCAAAGATCACAAAATCCAAAAAAATCAAAAGTCCAAAGATTTAATGATCCAGAGATCCAAAGATCCAAAGGTCCAAACATCTGAATATTCGAAGATCTGAAGATCCACAGATCCCAAGATCCGAAGATCTGAAGATTCAAAGATCTGAAGAACCATAGATCATAAGATTCAAAAACTGATGATCCAAAGATCCAAAGGTATGAAGATCCGTAGATCTGAAGATGCAAAGATCCAAAGATCCAAATATGTAAAGATCCAAAGATCCAAAAATACAAAGGTCCAAAGATCCAAAGATCTCAAGAACCAAAGATTTAAAGATCTGAAGATCCAGAGATCTGAAGATCCAGAGATCTGAAGATCCAGAGATCTGGAAGATCCAGAGATCTGAAGATCCGAAGATCTGAAGATCCAAAGATTTGAAGATTCAAAGATCTGAAAATTCGAAGATCTGAAGATCCAAAGATAACGAGATCCAAAAACTGAGGATCCAAAGATCCAAAGATCTGGAAATCCGAAGATCTGAAGATGCAAAGATCCAAAGATCCAAATATGTAAAGTCCAAAGATCCAAAGATCCGAAGATATAAAAACTGAAGATCCAAAGATCCGAAGATCCAACGATCCAAAAATCTAAAGATTAAGATATCTAAAGATTCAAAGATCCAAAGATCCAAAAATCCAAAAATTCAAAGCTCCAAAGATCCAAAGATCCAAAGATCCGAAGATCCAAAGGTCCAAAGATCCAAAGATCCAAAGATCTGAAGATCCAAGAATCCAAAAATGCGAATATCCAAAAACCAAAGATCTAAAGTTCCAACGATCCAAGTATCCAAAAATCCGAAGTTCCAACGATCCAAGGATCCAAAAATCCGAAGTTCTAACGAGCCAATGATCCAAAGATCTTTAGAAACCAAAATCCAAAGATACAAAGGCCCAAAGATCTTAAGATTAAGAGATCTATAGTTTCAAAGATCCAACGACCCAAAAATCCAAAAATTCAAAGGTCCAAAGATCTAAAGATTCAAAGATCCAAAAAACCAAAGGTCCAAAGATCTAAAGATCCAGAGATCCAAAGGTCCAAACATCTGAAAATTCGAAGATCTGAAGATCCAAAAATGCAAAAATTCGAAGGTCGAAAGAAACCAAAGATATCAAGATTCAGAGATCAAAAATTCCAAAGATCCAAAGATTTATCCAACGAGCCAAAGGTCCAAAGATCCAAAATCCAAAGATCCAAAATCCAAAGATCTAAAGATCCAAAGAATCAAAGCTCTTAACATCAGAAAATCTGAAGATCCAGAGATCTTAAGATCCGAAGATCTGAAGATCCACAGATCCCAAGATCCGAAGATCTGAAGATTCAAAGATCTGAAGATTCAAAGATCTGAAGATCCATAGATCATAAGATTCAAAAACTGATAATCCAAAGATCCAAAGGTCTGAAGATCCGTAGATCTGAAGATGCAAAGATCCAAAGATCCAATTATGTAAAGATCCAAAGATCCAAAAATACAAAGGTCCAAAGATCCAAAGATCTGAAGAACCAAAGAATTAAAGATCTACAGATCAAAGATCTGAAGATCCAGAGATCTGAAGATCAAGAGATCTGATGATCCGAAGATCTGAAGATCCAAAGATTTGAAGATTCAAAGATCTGAAAATTCGAAGATCTGAAGATCCAAAGAACACGAGATCCAAAACTGAGGATCCAATGATCCAAAGATCTGGAAATCCGAAGATCTGAAGATGCAAAGATCCAAAGAACCAAAGATCCAAAAATCCAAAGGTCCAAAGATCCAAAGATCCGAAGATATAAAAACTGAAGATCCAAAGATCCGAAGATCCAACGATCCAAAAATCTAAAGATTAAGATATCTAAAGATTCAAAGATCCAAAGATCCAAAAATCCAAAAATTCAAAGCTCCAAGATCCAAAGATCCAAAGATCCGAAGATCCAAAGGTCCAAAGATCCAAAGATCCAAAGATCTGAAGATCCAAGAATCCAAAAATGCGAATATTCCAAAAAACCAAAGATCTAAAGTTCCAACGATCCAAGTATCCAAAAATCCGAAAGTTCCAACGATCCAAGGATCCAAAAATCCGAAGTTCTAACGAGCCAATGATCCAAAGATCTTTAGAAACCAAAATCCAAAGATACAAAGGCCCAAAGATCTTAAGATTAAGAGATCTATAGTTTCAAAGATCCAACGACCCAAAAATCCAAAAATTCAAAGGTCCAAAGATCTAAAGATTCAAAGATCCAAAAAACCAAAGGTCCAAAGATCTAAAGATCCAGAGATCCAAAGGTCCAAACATCTGAAAATTCGAAGATCTGAAGATCCAAAAATGCAAAAATTCGAAGGTCGAAAGAACCAAAGATATCAAGATTCAGAGATCAAAAATTCCAAAGATCCAAAGATTTATCCAACGAGCCAAAGGTCCAAAGATCCAAAATCCAAAGATCCAAAATCCAAAGATCTAAAGATCCAAAGAATCAAAGCTCTTAACATCAGAAAATCTGAAGATCCAGAGATCTTAAGATCCGAAGATCTGAAGATCCACAGATCCCAAGATCCGAAGATCTGAAGATTCAAAGATCTGAAGATTCAAAGATCTGAAGATCCATAGATCATAAGATTCAAAAACTGATAATCCAAAGATCCAAAGGTCTGAAGATCCGTAGATCTGAAGATGCAAAGATCCAAAGATCCAATTATGTAAAGATCCAAAGATCCAAAAATACAAAGGTCCAAAGATCCAAAGATCTGAAGAACCAAAGAATTAAAGATCTACAGATCAAAGATCTGAAGATCCAGAGATCTGAAGATCAAGAGATCTGATGATCCGAAGATCTGAAGATCCAAAGATTTGAAGATTCAAAGATCTGAAAATTCGAAGATCTGAAGATCCAAAGAACACGAGATCCAAAAACTGAGGATCCAATGATCCAAAGATCTGGAAATCCGAAGATCTGAAGATGCAAAGATCCAAAGAACC
>NW_018735074.1:0-27334 GCF_002204515.2 Aedes aegypti | reverse complement strand
AAGATTTGTGTCCAAAACTGGTTCGAGCAACCATCGCGGATGCCATCAACACGACATACGCTGCAGGAAGATCCAGCCATGCGAACGCTGAAACTACGTTGCGTTCACGCTTAACATGTTTCAGGACATTTGTGGGTTTTGGACAGGTTGAGTGAGGTCTCAAGTACAGCCAGGTGACGGTTCGGCTGGACAAGTTGGATGAACTGTGGGAGAAGATCAACGATGTGATCCTGACATCGAGACGCATGAAGAGGTAATCGAGGATGACGAGAGCTACACGGAAAAGCGATCAGAGTTCAGCAGCAAATACTACGACGTGAAATCTTTGTTGCTGGACAAGGTGAAGGAATTGGAGGATTCATGCGGTCTAAATCAATCCATCCGGAACCTGGATACAACACAACAACCAACCATAGAGCACGTAGGCCTACCGCAGATTAGGTTACAGACCTTCGATGGCAATATCGATGAGTGGCTGAGCTTCCGCGACTTATACACATCGCTCATCCACTTGAAGGCAGACTTGCCGGATGTGGAAAAATTCCACTATCTTAAAGGATGCTTGTCAGGCGAGGCCAAGGCACTAGTAGACCCGTTGGCAATTACGAAAGCCAACTACCAAATCGCTTGGGACATCCTAATGAAGCGATACAATGACAGCAAGCAGTTGAAGCGGCGGCAGGTCCAAGCGTTGTTTAGTCTTCCGAAATTGGCCAACGAGTCGGCTACCGAATTGCAGTCGCTGCTAGAGGGATTTGAACGCACTGTACAGACGTTGGACCAGCTAGTTGAACCCGTGACTATAAGGATTGTTGCTATTGAATATCCTGTGTACTCGATTGGATCCAGTAACGAGGAGGAGCTGGGAGGAGTTTTCGTCAACAAAGGAGCACGATACGATCAAGGATCTGACTGAATTCCTGCAGCGTAAAACCAGAGTTCTGGAGTCCCTTCATATGAATCCACCCAATGGCAAACCAGAGGCCTCTCAATCGATATCTATCATCCGATCGAGCTACAATCCTACTCAGTCAACAAGCAGACGCTGTGTAGCGTGCTTCGAAGACCATCTTCTTTATCAGTGTCCAGTCTTCCAACGGATGTCCATAGCCGATCGTGACATGGAAGCTCGTAATAACGGTCTCTGTCGAAACTGCTTCAAGCGCGGACATCGAGCGATTGAATGTCCTTCCCGATACGTGTGTCGAAATTGCAAGGGCAAGCATCACACTCTGCTTTGTTTCCGATCATCCTCTATTAATGTAACAACGAGTCGTCAACCATACGAGCTCCTGAAGTGGGCAGTAGTATCCAATCGCCAGGTAGGCCGAAGATTCCCCATGGAACGCCTACCCTGGTATCATCCAACGTATCCGGTGTCAAAATGTCTACAGTGCTTCTTGCGACAGCCGTCGTAATGGTAGAAGGTGATAATGGAGTGAGGATTCCGGCTAGAGTACTTCTTGATTCTGGATCGGAATGCAATTTTATGGTGGATCGATTAGCTGAACAGTTGAACGTTCAACGACAGCGTTTGGATGTTTCGGTGTACGGCATCGGACAGGCCAACAACTCAGTGAAGGAAAGGGTGACCGTAACTATAAAATCCCGTGTGTACGAGTTCTCCAGAAGGATGGAGTTCCTGTTGCTTCCAAAAGTAACTGCGAACATACCCACAACTAAAGTAGACATGACCGGATGGCAATTTCCGGATGGTGTACAATTAGCCGACCCAAGTTTTTTCGAATGCAAGGCGGTTGATCTGGTACTTGGGCATTCAATGTTTCTTCGACTTTTCAGCCAAGATGATCAATTTCGTTAGGCGAAGACTTCCCAGCCTCAAGAAATCGATGTTTGGATGGATAGTGACGTGTGTGGAAAGGCCGCAAATCAATAACCATGTAAATGTAGTTTAGCGTTATCTGTTCCCGATCGAAAAGGAACTTTACCAAATCGAAATCAGTAGTTGGACAATTTACAACCGAATATCCTGTATTTCAGAAGAGCAAGTTGAAGCAGTCTGCGATAGTCCAGCAGCATACACAGTTGATCAAGATAGCAGACGTTGGTCAATTTCCAATTTTTGGCTGAAGGCCAGGACAAAGTCGACAACCAAATCTGCAATTGAGCGTTTGAGCAGGCAGTTCCCAATAATGGTAACCAGGAGCAGCAATGGTGCTGCATCCCAATTTGGATTTGAAAGGAGCCCAGTTAGATCCATTATTGAACGGTCCAAGAATCAGTGTGGGCAAGGAAAACAGATGTCAACCCTGACAAACAAACAGTAACGGAAAATCAGTAAGCTGGAATTCAAGCTTATGTTGACTCAAGATCCGTGACCCAAGCCAATTCCAAGAGACAATCGTAGAGGAATAAATCCAAAAAAGAGGAAGTGTATCTGTAATGGTCTGGAAGTAGAATCCAAGCCAAATGTTATCAATAGTCACACGTCCATGTGTGCACGAGAGGTATCTTTTCTTTTTATTTCAGAAATTCCAGCTATTTCACGGGCGGGCGGGATGTTCGGGTATCAGCGATCGCCAACCGCATTGAAGATCCCTCGGTTGAGGATTATGTTTCATTGATTAATCAAGGAAATGTTACACCCAAGACCGAGAACATCGAGTGATTCGCGCATCAACCGATAGTTAGTGCCAGAACGTCGGCATAAGGTTTAGACGGAGCCGTGATACCAATTTTTAGTACCGAAACCCAGTAGATGTATAATTGTTAGTTAGTGTTAATAATGTAGTTTTGTGTGTTAGAAATAAAGTGTTTGTAATGTGCAATTATTATTTTATTTATTTTATATTTAGTTGGTGTTCACATCAATTAATTTGATAAAACTCGTTACACGATGTTCGCCAATTTACTCGGTCCAAGCTGTGTCTCTCAACTTCGATTTTGGCCCACGTTCTCAGATCTTGTTGCACCTGATCAAGCCACCTCGCTCGCTGTGCTCCCGCTTCTTGTGCCAACGGATTCGACGCGAACCACCATCTTTGCAGATTGTTGTCCGGTAGTCTTGCAACACTGCCTGCAGCGCCACCCTCCGGCTTTCGCAACCTTCTGGATACTTGGTTCGCCGTAGAGACTACGAGCTCGTGGTTCATTCTCCGCCGCCACACACGTTCTCCTGCACTCCGCCAAAGATCGTCTACTAGCACCCTTCGTTCGAAACTCCAAGTGTTCAGGTCCTCTTCCAGCATGGTCCATGCTTCATGTCCATAGAGGACCACCGGTCTTATAAGCTTTTGTACAGTACATTTGGTGCGGGGGTGAATCTTTCTCGACGCAGTTTTCTGGAGCCCATAGTAGGCGCGACTTCCACTGATGATGCGTCTCCGTATTTCACGACTAACGTTGTTATCAGCCGTTAACAAGGATCCGAGGTAGACGAACTCAATCAACCACCTCAAAAGTATCCCCGTCTATCGTAACACTGCTTCCCAGGCGGGCTCTGTCGCGCTCGGTTCCGCCTATCAGCATGTACTTTGTTTTTGACGCATTCACCACCAGGCCGATTTTGTTGCTTCACTTTTCAGGCGGGTTGTAGAGGTCTGCCACCGTTCCAAATGTTCTGCCGAACAATATCCATATCATCCGCGAAGCAAACAAATTGGCTGGATCTTGTGAAAATCGTACCTCGGTTATTGAACCCGGCTCTCCGCATGAACCTTCTAGCGCGATGTTGAACAGCAGGCACGAAAGTCCATCACCCTGTCGAAGTCCCCGGCGGATTCGAACGAACTGGAATGTTCGCCCGAAATCTTCACGCTATTCTGCACACCGTCCATCGTTGCTCTTATTAGTCTTGTGAGCTTCCGGGAAAAGCTGTACTCGTCCCATGATTTTCCATAGCTCTTTCGCGGTCGATGCTATCATAAGCGCTTGAAATCGATGAACAGGTGATGCGTTGGACTTGGTATTCACGGCATTTCTGGAGGATTTGCCGTACAGTGAGATTTGGTCGTTGTCGAGCGGCCGTTGATAAACCAGCTTGATAACTTCCCACAAACTCATTTGTTATTGGTGATAGACGACGGAAGATAATCTGGGATAGCACTTTGTAGGCGGCATTCAGGATAGTGATCGCCACGATAGTTTCACATTCCAGTTGTCGCCCTTCTTGTAGATGGGGCCCCATATGACCCCTTGCTTCCATCCTCGGCAGCTGTTCGGTTTCCCAGATTCTGACAATCAGCCGGTGCAGACAGGCGGCCACCTCTCGGGCCCATTTTTGATGAGTTCAGCTCCAATACCATCTTACCAGCGGCCTTATTATTCTTTGAGCTGGCTGATGGCATCCTTAACTTCCCTCATGTGGGGGCAGGTTGGTTTCTTTCATCCGCCGTGCTGACGTAGTCACTTCCTCCGCTGTCGCGACCCTCGTCGCCTGTGTTCTCCGTGCCATTCAGGTGTTCATCGTAGTGCTGCTTCCACCTTTCAATCACCTCACGTCCGTCCGTCAAGATGCTTCCGTCCTTATCCCTACACTTTCGGCTCGCGGCACGAAGCCTTTTCGGGATGCGTTAAGCTTCTCGTAGAACTTTCGCGTTTCTTGTGAACGATGCAGCTGTTTCCATTTCTTCACATTCCGCTTCTTCCAGGCGGCGGCTTTTTGTCCCGGAATAGCGGGTTTGCTGCTTCCGTTTTCTTTTATATCGCTCCACGTTTTGTCGCGTTCTTGCTGCAGCATTGCAGCCCGCGCTGCATCCTTCTCCTCCAAAACCTGCCTGCATTCTTCGTCGAAACCAATCGTTACATGTCTCCTTCCACGTACCCGACGATGCTCTCGGCCTGCGTTGTTGATGGCTGCTTTTATGTTGCTCCAGCAGTCCTCAAGAGGGGCTTCGTCAAGCTCGCCCTCTTCCGGCAACGCTACCTCGAGATGCTGCGCGTATGCGGCAGCGACGTTCGGTTGGGCCAGTCGCGCTAGGTTATACCGAGGCGGCGTCGATAGCGTACATTGTTGATGACGGATAGTTTTTTGGCGCAGTTTCACCATCACTAGATAGTGATCAGAGTCGATTGTTTAGCGCCACGATAGGTTCTGGACGTCGGTAATATCGGAGAAGTGCCGTCCATCGATCAAAACGTGGTCGATTTGTGATTCCGTCTGCAGTGGTGATCTCCAGGTGTATCCGATACGGGAGGCTGTGCTGGAAGTAGGTGCTGCGAATGGCCATGTTCTTGAGGCGGCAAAATCTATCAGTCGTAGGCCGTTCTCGTTCGTCAGCCGGTGGGCGCTGAACCTTCCAATCGTCGGTCTGAACTCCTCCTCCTGGCCAACCTGAGCGTTCAAATCACCTATGATGATCTTGACGTCGTGGCTTGGGCAGCGATCGTACTCGCGTTCGAGCTGCGCGTAAAATGCGTCCTTGTCATCATCAGTGCTTCCGGAGTGAGGGCTATGCACGTTTATGATGCTGAAGTTGAAGAACCGGCCTTTGAGCCTCAACTTGCACATTCTTTCATTGATCGGCCACCACCCGATCACACGCCTTTGCATATCACCCATCACTATAAAAGCTGTTCCCAGCTCACGTGTGTTGCCGCAGCTCTGGTAGATTGGTATGATTACCTCTAAACGTTCGCACCATCGAACCTGTCCAGCACACCTCCTGCAGCGCTACGATGTCGAAACCGCGGATCTTCAGTACATCGGAGAGTATGCGTGTGCTTCCGATGAAGTTGAGAGATTTGCAGTTCCACGTACCGAGTTTCCAATCGCTAGTCCATTTCCGTCGCTGTGGTCTTTGCCGATTGTTCCGGTCCGTATTCTCTCGTTGACGTTCCTGTGCTGATGTGTTTTTACGGCTGGCTTGCAGGGCCTGACACCAACCCCCTAGATTTCCGGAGGACCATTCCCCCTAAAATGTTCGGAGGGCCATAGTGCGCAGTTTAGTTTAGAGTCCTTCTCTGGCACTCGGACGATGATCAGCCGCCCCTGACATGGGGAACAGACGCTGTTGTGAGCCGCTGTAATGTGCAGTGGACCTTATTAATAAATTGTGAAGCTTTAAATGATGTGTTGAGTGGATAAAACCCCGAGAAACCCTACCAAGAATCGGTCAGCTGACCACCCAGTATAATCGCCGGACGTCCACTTCAGCCACCCAAGGAACCGCTATCCAAAGGCCACCAAATACAGTCCACTCGGAAGGAAGGTAAGGACCAGCTCCCAAACAGGGTCCATAACGACGAGTTCGAACAACTTGGAAATTGCGCCCAGAGACGTGACTCCACGGTAGTTGTTCACATCCCTCCGCTCACCCTTCTTATGAACAGGAAACATGACGGCGGTTTTCCATACGGATGGGAAGTCTCCGCTTGACATGGACAGATTAAATACGTGACGGAGAGGGACTAAAAGATTTTCGATATACTTTTTAACAAAAACAGACGGAATTCCGTCTGGCCCGGTATTGGTCGATGATTTGAGCTGTGAAGCGGCCCTAGAAATCATGGCGTCGTCGATGTTGAGTGTACCAAAGCTGTCACCTGCCAGAAGTGGAACATTGCTAGCGGCTTGGATAATTTGTTCTTCGGAAACAAATTCGTTACTAAAAGTGCTCGAGAACTTGTCGGCAAAAAACTGACAAATACGTCGAGGCTCACTGGTTACTTCGCCGTTTAACGTCATGGTTGAAGGGTAACCGGCTTCTTTCCGCTGATCTTTCACATACTTCCAGAAGAATTTCGGGTTTGCCTTTAAGTTGCGCTGAAGATTCTGCTGGTATCGTCTGAAACTATTTCGACTGCTTACTTTGTAGGCGGAATTTAGTTTTCTGTATTGTTCCTGCAGCGAGACTGTGTGGTGTTTGGAATATTTCCTTAGAGCAGATTTCTTTGCTGTCTTGAGCATACGAAGTTCTCGGGTCATCCATAGTTTGCTCTTAGCTGGATGACATATTTTAGGCACATGGCGCTCAATGACATGTCCTAGTATATGCGAGAGAGTTAGGGCAGCGTTATTGACATCACGACCATCGAGTACAAGGTCCCAATCAATCGCAGAAAGGAATTCGACAATGCGATCATGGTCTGCGTTACGAAAGTCGTAGGAAATCGGATCAACCGACTTCAATTCAGGTACTTTCGAATCGTTTAGAATGAGGACCAAAGCAGGGTGATGGTATACTTGTTTGACCAAAGGCGATGGAGCAACTGAGATTGATGGAGCGGTGTTTTGTGCACTGACGAAACATAAATCTAGAGAGCGACCGTTTTCATTCGTTGTGTAATTAATTTGTCGCAACGTAGCAGAGCTGTAGCTGTCGAGAAGTCTTGATGCTCCGATATGCAACGTGGAACGGTCTGGATTCGGGTGTAGGAAACCATTGTCAGACGATTGCCAGGATATCCCGGGCAAGTTGAAATCTCCAAAGATGACGATTTCGTCGGTCGCATCTGCCATATCGATCGCTGACATAATTGATCGGGAATGAAGATCGATCAGTGCCACGTCGCGAGTTCGATCGGGAGGCACGTAAACTGCACACAAGAACACCTTCCGATTTGAGAGCTGGAAGCTCACCCATATTTGTTCGATGCTAACCCATTCATCGCTGTTGATGACGCTTGGTTTATATTTCCGCTTGATTGCAACAAGAACGCCGCCACCCGTTGATTTGCGACTATTCAAAGGTCCACGGTCGCAACGAAAAACTTCATATTCTGCCCCGAAAACTTGTCCGAAAGGGTTCGAGAATCGAGCCACGTTTCTACCAAGACGATAACATCATAGCACTCGTCAGATGTAGCTAGAAGATACTTGTCAACATCTCCATTCATCCCTCCGGCATTTTTAGTCGCTGAGTCGGAAATTCGTTCAGAGATTCTGGAATTTGGTTCTTCAAGTATCGGTTGTTCATGACTTGTATTAAAAGTATACTCGCCTGAGGTAACAGATTGGAAGACTCCCGCACCACAACTAACCACAGGGCCGGGACGACTGTGAAGAACGGAGGCGGCGATTTGCTCGACTGGGTCAGAAGGGCCGGGAGCTTCCATAAGGCTTTCCACATTGCGGCCCGGTAGATGGAACTGGGACGTTGAATAAGAGTTCTGGTGCAAACTCGCTGGTGGATCGTCGTTTTCGGTAGAGTTGCCTGGAAATGCAGGCTGGGAGACTCCTTCCAAACCGCCGTAAACAGGACCAGGACGACGAAGATGGCAGGATGCACAAACGGAGGAATTCGAAGTGGCGTGGTGATTAGGCTCGACTGTTACGGGGTCAGAAGGAGTTCCATCGTGCTTCGTTGCGTGCGTCCTGGTGCGATGCTGACCCCTAGATGTCCAAGCTCGAAGAGTCCATGGGAGGCGGAACAGTCATTCCTTGTTGTATCGTTGAAGACAGGCTGATAACTCTCGGTAAGTTTTTTGCTCGATTATCTTCGAATTGCCGAAAACGTATGTTTTCAGGCCACGTTTCACACGAGAAAGATTTTTCCTTGAATTGAACGCTTAACCCAATTTTGAAGGACACGTAATTAAGCGTATTCAAATCCTTTCCTTTTGGCACCAGTTTAATCACTTTGAGATGAGCGTTGGCTGTCAGTTCACAGCACTCCCTGACAAACGAAGAAATTTGGTTTTCAGTCGTATTCGGATGGAACGCGGACAAGTAGATCCATATCAAGTCATCTTCTTGGCGTGAATCAAGACAAATAGTTGAACAAGCATTTGTCGTTTTCGTTCCCATTTTTATTGAGCCATCTTCAACGTTAACGGGGTTCCCATCAGTGTCCCTGAAGCGTTTAGCTGATTTTGTGAAGCGGTTAATACGATGAATTGCGGGCCATGGATTGTGTGTGGAGAATGGTGTGGGAGTAGTTGGCATCCCGTCGACTTTAGCCGACAAGGTCTTCACACTGGCGTGGAGCTTTTCAATTTCACTTTGCATAGACTGTATGGCAGAAGGCATCATGGAAGATTTTTCGTCAAATCCGGTCATCATAGCACGAAAATGTGCATTTCCAAATAAGTTGGCGCATCCATCACACA
This sequence comes from Aedes aegypti, assembly GCF_002204515.2. Lineage (NCBI taxonomy): Eukaryota > Metazoa > Arthropoda > Insecta > Diptera > Culicidae > Aedes > Aedes aegypti. The sequence continues at coordinate 18,325 of NW_018735074.1, read as the reverse complement.
TCCAAAAAACGTTGTTTCGATATTGCCCGAGCTGCTTTCGGAGGGGTTCGTCAACGTTTACGCAAAAAGCGTGGAACGATGCACCGCAATAGCCACGACAGACGACACCATCATCGTCGGATACTTTCTTTTGGCAACGCTTGCAGACCATGATAGCGCCTTTAGGTAGGCTACAAGCAATTTAACTGATGCGGTGTAAGTTCAGCAAAGCTGATCTTGGCAGAAACGATGACGTAGACCAGAAGGCGAATAAAAACAATCACCACCACTTGTTGTAGCAAAGTGTTTACAAAATCCGCGAAAAATCACGAAACAAACGATGCTTAACGGACAACTTTATGCTAATAGCGCGGCGGGTAGCAATACGAAACGGCGCAAACTTTTCTGGATATTTATAGTTGGTTTATTACACAATTAACAGCGATAAAGAAACGTACGATATACAAAGCAAACTATACGCAAACAGAAACCTCCAACTTCTTGCTGGTGGGATCGGCAGCCCGAAGTGCTTCACGAACAGAATCATTATATATCTCCCAGTCAGCACGTTCATACAAATACAACCATCTAGGACGTCGAGTAGTGATCGGAGAGCTAGCAGCTATGGTGATCTGTATCGGATGATGATCACTTCCGTGAAGATCAGGAATGGTGTTCCACTGGAGCTTAGGCAGAGTTGAGCGACTAACTACGGTGATGTCGATGGCGCTAGAGTAGTGACCGTTGTAGAAAGTGTCGGAGCCATCGTTGAGTACTACTAAGTAGACTTCTTCGAAAAGATCGAGGAGGGTAGTCCCTCTACGGTCTGCACGATTTCCTCCCCAAGCAGGGTGATGAGCGTTCATATCCCCCAGGCATATCACGGGCCCAGGAGTGGCTTCTAACAGGGTTTTGACTTGTTCGTGGAGATTCGGGAGCGCCCCACATGGACTGCTCGAGGCGCTTTCTTCAGATTTTCTTCATCTAACTTACTGTTCGAGTGCAGGAGTCGACCCGAAGGTTCCGGTAGGGGTTTGGCTTCCGGTCCAACGGCGCCCGACTACTCGAGGTAGAGTCTAGACAATTGTCTTCGTTGGTTGGTTGTGGAGTCGGTGGAGTCATGTTGAGGGTGGAGGATGTTCCACCTAGTTGATGGTGTTTTGATGGGAAGGCTATTTAGAGTTTTTGCTAACGTTTTTCCGAGTAAAGGCTCCCCCAGATCTAAGCGATTTTTTACGGCGACAGCGACAAACAATCGCCGCGATTTCGCTTATGTTTCGCTGCAAGCACTGTTTGATAAGCGCGTCTAAGCCACAGCGACGCGATTTCACAGCGATTCGCGTCGTGTCAGTCAAGATCGTTTCATAGAAGAGTGCTTGCAGCGAAACAACAACGAAATCGCGGCGATTGTTTGTCGCTGTCGCCGTAAAAAGTCGCTTAGATCTGGGGGAGCCTTTAAGTGAGGACTGCCTTTGTACCTTCGACGCGTTTACGCTGTCCTGCAGCTAATCGGGAGAATTTGCTTTACTGTAAGGTCGTTTAGGAGTAAAAGGATGGCTTTTTGTAAGGCTTGACGTCTCCTTCTTGCGGATCATGGGAGAAACAGGGGGTCTTGGTGTTCCCATGTGTTTGGAAGAGTTCGGAATGTTGTCGAGAGGATGAGAATCGTCGCCATAAATGTCTAGCGGATCATCATTAGGCTGTTGCTTCTTGGGTGTGAGGGTTTTGGAAAGATCGTTTTCAATTAGGATTGCAAACTCTATAACAGAATCTTCTTGGGTGCGCGCGTTGTGTGCAGTGCTGGTAGACGTATTAATGGAGCTTTTAAGGTGTTGTACTTCTTTCTGCATTTCTATGTTGGCTGCTATCAAATTCTTAATAACTCGATTAAACATCGCTTCTTGTTTATCTAACATTGCTTGCAAGCTGGAAGGGATACAATCGACTGCTGGGGGATTTCCGTCCAGGTTTGAATTTGATGTATTTTGGCCATGAAGAGCGCTCTCGAGCTGTTCAATGCTTCGGTCGCGCATTTTTATTGTCGCGCGCCCACCAAATCGGAACGCGCGTGTGGGACACGCGACGTGTGACTCGTTCCCGACATAACTGTCATAATGACATGTGTGACGCTGCATTCTTACGATGTTTATGAACACAGCGCACTATTAAAATATTAGTCGCGACGCTTGGAGATTGAGAAAAAATATATTTAAAAAAAATATTTTTGCGTACGTTTTTGGGTCGTTTGACCAAAGACAAATTAAAGACCCCCATGTCCCTTGCTGCTGACCAAAATTTTATGGCTCATAAGGTAATCTAGAATGCCGTTCAAAGCGTACTGCGATCTGTCAAACGTGGGTACCTTTTGCACTACCGAGGGACCAAATGCAGTACTAGAAGTGGTACCCAATCTGAGCCCGAGTGGGACGGACCTGGTTTGACTCCTCGTAGATACGCCTAGCTTCGAGGTAGGGCACATCTTGATCGATTTTGATACGCTGGATGTCGTTTTCTTTTCTATAAGCAGGACAGGACGCTCTCTGATTGCGTGCTGGGTAGTATCACATTTACTGTAGTATTTCGCTTCGGGTGCAGGGGCTTATCGGCGATAAAATCTGGTCAATCAGTCAGTGATTTTCGATAGCGATCGATATAGATTCGTTTTGAACCGTTAGCGATCGCCATCGTTGGTCAAAGATCTATAAAGAATTATGAAGACTGGTTGGTCGGGAAGGGTGATCTCCAGAGCATGTACCACAGATTCGCTTTTCAATTTTACAGCGTGACTTCGTATGCCCGAAAGCCCAGCAGTTAAAACACTGCATGGGCGACGGGTAATAGGGACGTGTTCTACAGCGAATGTAGCCGAAGTCTAAAAACTCCGGTCTGTTGGTTCCCCTCAAAGAGATAATAAGGGTCGATGTGTTGATCCGAGTTTCACCGGATTTTCGGGTGGTTCGCCTCACTTCCTTTACTCCTTGGTCTTTAAGTTCCTCTGCGATTTTTTGCTCTGATTCATCGATCACATCACGACAACTGACCACACAACGCGTTGTGTTCAGTGCAGGGTGCTCGATAATCTCAATGGGAGAGTCAGAGAGTGTGGTCATCATTAGCAGCTTTTCGAAGTGGCGGACATTCCTCACCTTTAGCGCTTAACTGTTTCCGTTGGCCTCAGGATAGGCTCCTTCAATGTTTGCACCAAGATGAGTTTGTATAGACTTTCGAATCATGAAAGGTGCGTGTGGCAGAACATTTTTATTCACGCCTTGAAATCGGAGGACGTGTAGATCATTTACAGTAAGCCATGACTTGGAAGAACATTATTATTATTATTCAAGTTGTCAAGCAGTAAAGACTGAAAGTTTCATATTGGCAACGATAGAACCCACGTTCTTCTGTTAATTTGACGTTTGAGCAGTGCCGAATTCACTAGTTTCCATGGTGACATAAATACACGGCACCGCTAAAACGTCAAATCTCGATTACTTTTCAAATCGACGTAAGTAACTTTCATACAGTTTTGAGAAAACTAATTGAGAAGAATCACAACCTGTCTTCTAAAACTGTTTTAAAATGAATCACTTTTTTAACATTTTTTCGCCGTGTACATCGCTCAAATTTTGCATACAATCAGATCGCGTTCAAAACTAGGTAGTTTCTAAAAATTTCAACAAAAATAATTATAACAAAATGATAAGCCGTTCCATACAGTTACTTTCGACGTTTTTCTACCAGTGTAAAATCGGCTCAAGTAGTGTTTTGTTTTGATTCGTGGTTAAGTCACTTTGTCTCTCTATACCAACGGGGCGGCGAAAGTAGTGGGTTAGGTTGCGAAAGTTGAAAATCTTACTTTCGTCGTTTTGTAAATCCGGAAATTAAACGTTCTAAAAGTGAAAAATCTAGTTGGGTAGGAGCGGAACATGTGGAATTTCGTCTGCGAAACACGTAGGATCAATAAAGTAAGTTTATTCACTTTTTTTGACTTGATACTATTTGAATAAGTTATCGAGAAATAGTGAACCCGTGCATAGGTCCATTGAATAATTATAGAAGAATGTCAATATTGGATGTCGGGATGAACGGATGACCATTTTAGCTTTCAGTTGAGCAAAAAGGACATCAAACGTGTAAGGGGCTGTCCATTAACCACATGGTCAGTTTTTTGAATTTTCAGACAGCCCCCACCTTCCCCTCGTGATCATGTCATTGAAGCAACCAGTTGGTTTGAAGCAATCGTTAATCCTAGTAATCCTTTATGAGAGAGATTCGCGGAAGCTGACATTTCTGCCAAAGTGTGAGCCAATCGAGCAGCGAGAGCTGTCAAAGTGTGAGCCAAACGAACATGCGTTATGTTTGTTTTGAACTTTTCTTGAGAAGTAATGTAATCCGCTAGAAATTATTTCGGTAAAAGTAATTTTGCATGAAGCAAAAAAATGAAATATTTTCCTTTTTTAAATTTTTGTCAATGCGATTTTTAGTTGTTGATTTTTCGGCTGTTTATTAGTTTGGATATGAAGCTCAAAGATCTATAACGAAACGAAATACACTTTTTAGCAATGAGGAAGTCATGTCAGTGTTACAATATTATTCTCGACGCCGAACAAAAATCAGCACTACTGGTCTGTTGCCAAATCATTCCATCTTTCTTCCGCTTATCTCTCTATAAAGGATCACTAGTTAATCCCTGGGAGGGAGGCACAGATACTACACACGAAATATTAAACAAAGTTTTTCTCAAACCGAAGATAACTCCAGTTTTCCAACGACAATCAAGGCAGACTTGATGAAAGTTGCTAGTTTTCTTTATTGTGTACCTTCGATCTTTCCGGATTAACATGGAAAAAGGCCACAGTATTCTATGCATTCAATATTCATTTTTATTCGAAAATGTAAAAAGCTGCGTATTTCAATACTTTGTATTCAATCATAATGAAAGGTGTTATCATGACATTACTTTTGAATACTTTTGAATTGATTTTCGTTTTATTTTTGTCACCTTTGATGAAATGCAAAAATATGTTTTGATTAATTACGCGCTATTATCATGTTAGTCCAGTGTTTAAGATCTGGGCTCACAGTGGACATTTCGTGACAGCAGAATCTCGGCTCACTGTGACGTACATAAATTTCGTATTGGTTTCTCCCTCCCAGGTTAATTCCATCTCAGTAACCTTGGCTTTTGTGACGTTTTGTAGTTATTATCATTCTCATACTTACCTCTAAATAAACCACACGTTTTATAATTTCTTTATTAGTATCATTTCAAACATTATATTCATTTCTTATATCTAGGTGTTCTGTGTTAATTAAACAACACTATCATCCTAATTAGGTAAAACAAATTTAAAATTTTATTAGCATTTGGTCAACAACATATTACCTACATTTCATTTGCCGTAGCAGTTCAGATTTTTTTTATTTCACCTGCTTATAAGAGAAAAAAAACACGTATTCAATTTACTTAACCTACTAACCTAAATATGTAACGCATCGTGGCAATAGAAGATTGTAACGAGTTTTGCCTGAAATGATTAATAATTTTATTTGACATTTGTTCCAATGCTTCAACATGTTCTATGTAACTCATTGGTACTATGCCAGGGAGGAAGCTTCAGAATCATTTTCAAAATTTTATTTGAATTCTTTGCAGAGTTTTCTTCCTGGTATTACAACAGCTAGTGAATATCAAAGCTTGTTCTTAAGACAAAGTATTGATTTTCTGTTAATAAGGCGATAGACACATTTTAAATATTTGTTACATTTGGCTTGAATGCCCTCAATGTGATTTTTTGAAAGCTAAATTCTTATCTAGCATGAGCCCTAGATACTTAACTTCATCTGTCCAATTTATTGGACCTCCTCTTATCGTGACAACATGTCTACTTGAAGGTTTCAAATGAAGAGCTTTTGGTTTATGTGTGAATATCATAAGTTGAGTTTTGGAAGCATTAGGATAAATCTTCCATTTTTGCAAGTATGAAAAAAATATTCAAACTCTTTTGCAACTCTTTTACTACAGATGACACGTAGGCTTCGTTCTTTGGCGGAGAGGCCTGTGTCATCCGCAAACAAAGATTTTTAACATCCATGAGGTAACTCAGGTAAGGCTGATGTAAACATATTGTATAATATTGGCCCCGAAATTCTGGTATGAGGAACACCAGCTCTTACAGGAAGTCTTTCAGACTAAGAGTTCTGATAATTAATCTGCAGTGTGCGATTTGACAGATAACATGGATAATTCTAAAAATGTAAGTTTTTTAATTATACAATCAAGCCTTCATGCCAAACGCTGTCGAATGCTTTTTCTATGTCTAGAAGAGCAAGTCCAGTGAATAGCCTTCAGATTTGTTGGAACATATCAATTAGGTACACCAAAAAGTTGGTGAGTGATCGAATCCGAACTGCTCATTGACAAAAATTGAATTTTCATTGATGGGGACAATAATTCTTTTCAAAAATGAAAAGAACTTTCAACTGATGGAGGAAAGCAAGCTGATTGGATGATAGCTAGAAGCTTCTGCAGGATTTTTGTCTGGTATTAAAATTGGTACAACCTTCGCGTTTTCGTTTGTCGGGAAAATATGCCAACTGCAAAGATTTGTTAAATATATCAACTAAGAATGATAAGCTACCTTCTGGAAGTTTTTTGATGAGGATGTGGAAAATTCCAGCATCGTCAGAGGCGTTCATATTTTTGAAGTTCATTAATAATAGTTCTCAATCTTCCAAATCAGTCTCTCAGGAATTTTCGAAAACATTCTCTTTGTTGATAATGCTTTCGAAATCCTGAGTCGCTTGTTTTTTCCATTGGACTAGTAGGTCCTAAATTAAAATTGTGCGTGCTTTCAAACTACATAGCAAGTTTTTGAGCTTTTCGCAATTAGTAAATTTTGTTTTCCTCTTTCAAGGCCGGAATTTGCATCTGAGGTTTTTTTTTTTCAAAATGTTTTATAATTTCCAAAAAGGGCTTGGAGCCAGGGTTCAATTGAGAAATTTTATTTTCAATTTTTTTGTTTCTTAATTGAGAAACCGATTTTTAATTTCTTTTTGTAGATTCTGCCATATAATTTTCCTAGCAGGATCGCGAGTGCGTTGAAATTGCCTTCTCCTCACGTTTTAGGACAAGAGTTTAAGATCATCGTCTATATTCACGGATTCGAATTTTACTTCACATTTTGATATTGCAATGCATCTTGCTTCAACAATGGAATTACATAGTTAAAGTTTCGAGAGCATTGTCAATATCAAATTTATGTTTGCAATGAAATGTGAACATCAAGATTAGAGTCAATATATGTTTCATATATATTCCAGTCGGCTCGAAAATAATTGAAAGTGGAGCTGATAGGATTGAAAGTTACTTCATAGGATATTTGAAATCTAACAGGGACATGCTCAGAATCAAAATCAACATGAGTAATCAGTTGGCTGCAAAGATGACTAGAGTCGGTCAAGACCAAATCAATCGTAGAAGGTTTCTAGAAAAGGAAAAAAACATGTAGGGCTATCAGGGTATTGAATTGAGAAATATCCTGAAGAGCACTCATCAAATAAAATTCTGCCGTTAGAATTACTTTGCGAATTATTCCATTAGCGATGTTTGACATTAAAGTCATCAATGACAAAAAATGACTTAAGGTACCGTGGGCAAGTGGGTAATGGAATTCGTATAGTTGAGATTCTTCAAATTCTAAAGACTTTAAAATTGAAATAAATTAGGTCGTGTACATTTTTTTACTTGACTGGCCTCATAGAGCAAGAGTTTAACGTTAATTCACATATCCATTTACCCACTCGCCCCGCGGTACCTTATTGCGAGTCTATTTTTCGCAAGTCAGTTTGGAGCAAATCAACATGGAAAATAGGCAGCTATGAAAGTATATTACCAAGCTGTGTTTCAACAGAAACACCTGAAGTTTAAAAAACAAAAAGTTTCAAATGACGAAAAAAGTTGATTTGCAACTCTCCCACATGCCTCATCAAGTCAATCATACGATAAACTGAATAGTTTGGATCTCTTTTGAGTTTAGATACAGGTTTTTAAATAAATTTCAGTAATAACTGCTACATGTATGTTATTAGCTGTTAGAAAATTAAACAGTTCATCCTCTTTACCATTCAAAGAACGAGCATTCCAATTTAAAATATTAAAATGATTTTTTATTGGACCCATTAGAAAAACGTAATCCAATAACAATTTGATTAGTAAATTTTACACCAACTTGGACTGCTTCAGTCATAGTGGTGGTTTTAAAAACATTGCATCAATAATTTGTTCAATTGTTCAGTTAAAAACAAAAAAAATATCAGAGGGAGACATTCTTCTAGATGCATTTTCTGATGATTAGGGTAAACCAATATTTTTGGACCCCTTATATATTTGGACCCCCTGGGCAATTTTTCCTGCAAATTTCACAGTTTTAATCGAAAGACCAACTCAATTCGCGTGCCATTTGGAAAAACAGTCTATTCGGGACTACCGAAGCTGCTGCTGTTTTCCTCGGTTTTCTGTGAGAAAAACAAGGAGAGATATATATTTGCTTTTTTTCACGCACACAATGACAGTTCCTTACGAGGTTTCCCATAAGTGCGAGTGCTTTGTGAACTCTTTTTGTTTCGTAGTCGCCGAATTCCGCACTTTCATCAACCGTTTGGTACAAAGAAAATGAGTTTATTTTATCTGAAAATTAATTTTAATCAATCGGTTCATCTATACAACCGTTACAACACATTACACACCGAAATTGAAGCTGTCAGAAATTTTAAGTGGAGAAGTTGAAACTGCCTGCTACAATATCGGCATTACGAGTTTGCTGGGTAGATCCATTCGAAATTAAAAGATTCGACGAAGAAAATTGCTTGTGATGAGCATGATTATAATTTACCTGATGGGTATGATTCTTAGGCAAGCGATCGTTAACTGAAAAATGAGCATTGTTGGAGATTCTGCTAGGGGAATTGCGGGGAACGAAAAAACGTTGCCTTCCATCTGCCAGGTAACTTTTTCCTATCTTCCTTCATAGGACAGACGTTCTACGCGTGAGAAGAACTTCAGCAAATCATGCATTTAGCATGCATGCGGCAAAGTTTTGTATCTAAAATAAAAAAAAATGTAACAGTAGAAAAAAATAGTATACAATAGAATTGGAAAGCTTGCAATTTGCAAGAGACGATGCGTATAGAAAAGCTAGTACTAATTGGGATGAAGGTTGAAAGTTTTAAGAAATAAATATGCATACTCTATCAGAAACGCTAAAGCAGAATTCACTCAAAAGAAAGTTGAACAAAACAGAGGAAATAGAAAGCAATTATGGAAAACCCTAAAGTCGCTATGGAACAGTACAGAAAACCCACCTGTTAGGTATTAATTATATTGAATCACCCTAACGGTCACTCAATTGAAACCATATTCCACCCTTTCTCACCAATGTAATTTCTACCTCACCTTATCACTCTTATCTGCTGAAGAGCTAGATAACGATCGGCCGAAAAGGCCTAAAAGATTCGGCAAGTTTCGTTTCTCTACACACAGTCTCTGTACTGATCTTATACCCTATATAATGATAGCCAGAAATCTGTTAGAGTTAGTCAAATACAAAATATCAAACCAATCGCATCTACTGTGTTATAACGTCCGTATAATTAGTGAGCAATAAATCGCACAAGTTCGTTCAAACCTCAGTTCGCCGCGTTGAGTGTTTGTCGCAAATCCGAACATAAAAGTTGGTCCTTCGAACCGGATCACTTGCGCGCGTGAAATTCGTGATATTCGGTCGAAAGACAATTAGTGCATTGGTGAATCTGCACCGACGGTGTGCGAAGACACGTTTATAGTGCACCGTGGATGCACTGAAGTCCCACGCGAACATTGTGAGTGCGTGTCGTCGATTTGTGGTGCCGTCGCATAAGTCCTCCAAGAGGTGAAATCGTGAAAAAGTGAATCCGCACAGTTCGGAAAAAAATTGAGATCAGTGGCGGAAAGAAGCTGCAGCAGAGATTTCGTCGCAACCGTTCTGACCGGTCAAAGGTCGTCGTTGAGCTAGGCCTACCTTTGTCCACTTGGCTTGGCACGCTTTTGGTGGCTTGGCTTGGGTGCGCGCATTTTTGGCTTGGCTTTGGCGCTATTGTTGGACCGTACAAAGGGAGGTAGACAATCAGCTATACCTCTGGGCACTGTAAGTACGCATGCATGACAGCAGCATGGCTGCTCAGATTTGATGATCGATGCTAGAATAACAAATTTATGCGGTAATAATTGGATAATTTTCACCGACTGAGTGTGGTTTGCAGTGAGTTGAGTTTGATCCTGACGCAAATCCGTACCGTCTTTTGCTCATCGATAGCGAAGTTGTGGTGGTGCAACGTTCTTGCGAGTGTCTTTTTGCGATTTTTCAGTTCCGTTGGTTGAATTTTGGGGAATTTTCGGTGGATTTCGGACCCTTCAAAATGGCACCAAGTTTGCGCTCTTGTCTCGCCAGAACGATTTTGCATTGACAATCTGTCCATGAAACGGCCTACTTTCCTACACTGAAGTATGCAGTGCGGGAATAGTAATTACCTAACTGAAACCAGTGCTGTAATGGTTCATTACGCAAACGCTTTCCTCATTACGCAACTGTTTTTGAGTAGCGTAAATGACTCATTACCCAACTATTTTCAGAAATTGCAAAATGATTGTGCAAGCATCCAGATGTTATTTCTGATACCCTGCAGTGGTGTTCTATGAAATTGCAAAAAATGTTGTACGCAACTCGTTGCAGAACTCGATTTTTTCAGCACTCGTCGGTAGTTATCCAACTCGGCAAGCCTCGTTGGACAAATGTACGACTCGTGCTGTAAAAATCGTCATTCTGCAACTTGTTACGTAAACTACTATTGCTGAATTCCAATCGATTCGTTTTGCAACTGGAATTGCGTGAGGATCAAGAAGAGTTTACGGATGCTGCGGAAAATGTTTCGTTGAATGAAGATGCTAACAGGCAAGCTCGAGATGATTTCGAGCGTAAACTATATGAAGGTGTATGGGTTTATCGTCTCTCAACTGCGTACCCCTGAATCCATTCCATCTTCATCACACCAAAATGTCGTTGTGCACGCTGGCACACCTGCGGACTCCTCGTTCGCCCGGATAAGGTTACCAGAGGTGAAATTACCATCCTTTGACGGAACCTTAACAAACTGGCTCACCTTCCGTGATGCTTTCGTCAGTTTAATCGATTCGAATCCCCAATTGAAGCCCATGGACAAATTTTCCTACCTCGTCTCATCTCTATCTAAGGATGCAAAACGAGTGATCGAATCGATCGAAATTACTTCGGCCAATTACTCAGTAGCTTGGGAACTACTGGGAAGAGGTTCGACAACAAAAAACTTGTCGTGAAAACATATATCGAGTCTTTGCTGTCCATCGAACCGATGCGCAAGGAATGCTATGATTCCTTAGCGCGCATCATTGATGATTTTGAGCGCAATCTTAATATGATTCAAAAGATGGACATTGATACCGAAGGGTGGAGCGTTCTTCTCGCGCATATGCTTTGTGCGCGTTTTAGACTGCGCCACGCTCAAGCAGTGGGAGCAGCACCACAACTCAACAGCAGTTCCTGAGTATGAAAATGTCTTGAAATTCCTGCGCGGGCACTGCTCAATATTGCAATCGCTGTCGTCGTCGAAGGCTCGTATTCCAGAGCCACCCAAATCTGAACCAGATCGATCGATGAAATCAAAGTTTAGTCATGCTGTAACCAAAAACTCCTCGCCGAAAACCTGTTCGTTCTGCAAGCAGTCGTCGCATTCCCCTTTTCATTGCGAAACATTTCGCAAGATGCCAATATCCCAACGATTTGAACTAGTAAAGAAAAATTCGCTTTGCATTAATTGCTTCTCGCCATCCCACCTCGTAAAACAGTGCCCGTCCAGCTATTGTCGAGTGTGTGGACAGAAACACCATACAATGTTGCACCAAAACACCACACTTCGTTCGTCGGCTGGTGATCCAATCCCGAACATCAATGCCATCTCCTCCTCCTCCAACTCCACATCCGTCAAATCTAAGTACTGCAGTTCAGCCTCCGCCCTCCTCGCCTCAGCCTCTTCCGCCACCAAATGCAGTCGCTCCATCCACCAGTGGTCCATCTACTAGCCATGCACCAATGGCGCTTCTTGGAAGTGTTCGAACCGTTCCTTTGACTGTCTTGCTACAAACTGCGATGGTGAAGATTGCTGATTGCAACGGATATTCGGTATGGGCTCGTGCTTTGTTGGATCCAGCGTCGCAGATCAACTTGATGACCGTGCAGTTGTCGCAGAAACTGAAGCTTCGTCGTATCAAAACCCACCAGGAAATCGGAGGCGTTGGGAATGCTACTGTCGTTTCGTCTCATGCTGTTGATGCAAGAATCGAGTCCCATTGTTCGAGTTTCGTCGCAGATTTCTCGTTCCATGTGCTGCCAGGTATAACACGGGAGTTACCAGCCAAGGAGTTGAACACGCAAACGTGGAACATTCCTGCGAACATTGTTCTGGCAGATCCGACCTTCCATCAACCAGGTCCTATCGACATGATACTAGGATGGAAGTTACTACGACTTGTCGAAGAGGTCTAGTTCGTCTAGGCCGATCTTCCCGTACTGCAGAAAACCGTGCTCGGATGGGTTGTTTCGGGCAAAGTTGGTTCATCTCCTTCGCCTAAAATCAGCTTTGTCCACGTCTGCAGCATCACTTCCCTCGAAGATCAATTGGCACGCTTTTGGGAGCTTGAATCGTGTCAATCCAATAGCAAACTTTCCGTCGAAGAAACTTTGTGTGAGGCACATTTTTCTGCTACTGTCGTTCGGGATCAAACAGGACGATTTGTTGTCCAGCTTCCAAAAAGATCAGCAGTTCTCTCAACTCTGGGCGATTCTAGAGAAATAGCCACTCGTCGTTTTCTCTCTTTGGAAAGGCGCCTGAACGCTAATCCGCAGCTGAAACAGGCGTATTCGGACTTCATTGAGGAGTACCATCAACTGGGTCATATGGAAGACATCACTGATTCCGAAGACCTAGAATCCAACGATCTCTCGTATTATCTGCCTCATCACTGCGTCGTTAGACCAGATAGCCTGACTACCAAACTTCGGGTAGTCTTCGACGCCTCGTGCGCTACGAGCACCGGAGTTTCCCTAAACGACGGGCTAATGGTGGGACCCGTCGTCCAAGACGATTTTGGTGTCCATCAAATTGCGGTTCCGAATGTCTCGGTATGCGATTGCGGGATCCTTACTGTACTACCCCGACCGCCGTTTCCAGAAGATTATCTGGCGGAATAGTCCGTCCGAAACCAATGCGCACCTTCCAACTATCGACCGTTACCTACGGGACTTCTTGTGCGCCATATCTTGCGACTAGATGTCTTCTGGAGCTCGCAAAAATCGGAGAAATCACCCACCCACAAAGCGGCTAGAGTGATTCCCAAGGATTTTTATATGGATGATCTGCTGACCGCATCAACAAAATAGCTGAAGGCCAGCAACTATGCAGTCAAATGTTGGATCTTCTGCAATCAGCCGGACTTTGTCTTCGCAAGTGGTCGTCCAACTGTCCAGCACTTCTCGAACACCTTCCGTCCGATTTGCGCGACGAAAGAACAGTATTCGATCTAGATTCGTCGGCTTCCATCAAAACACTTGGATTAAAGTGGCAAACGACAACCGACACTTTTCTTTTCGACGTTCCAAAATGGAATGAATCTCCAATTATCACCAAACGATTGCCCTATCCGATGCCGCAAAGCTTTTCGACCCGCTAGGACTTGTCGGGCCAGTGATAGTCCAAGCCAAAATCTACCTACAGGACGTTTGGCGAAGTCAAATAGGCTGGGATGAACCGCTGGCCGGAGAACTGCAACAACGGTGGCACGAATTCCGAGAAAACCTTCTCGCTCTCCGGAACCTCTCCGTTCCACGCTGGGCCGTACCTGCCGTCGAACCTTACCTCGATACAAATGCATGGATTTTGCGATGCATCATTGAAGGCCTACGGAGCGTGCCTCTACATCCGCGTTGTAGCCGACGACGGGACAATCAGCGTCAATCTACTCACGGCAAAATCAAAAGTAGCTCCTTTGGCGGATTCTCGAAAGCAGAAACGTGTCTGCTTGCCTCGTCTTGAACTCTCGGCGGCGCTACTGCTCGCCCATTTGTTCCAGAAAGCACAAGCCGCCATCAACCTCGAAGCTCAATCGTTCTTTTGGTCGGATTCCACCATCGTCCTCCATTGGCTGTCCGCTACTCCATCTCGATGGAAAACCTTTGTAGCCAACCGAGTTTCGGAAGTGCAACACTCAACAGTTGGTGGACATTGGGCTCATGTTCCTGGATGTGAAAATCCAGCGGACATAATTTCCCGGGGAATGGACCCCGAACAACTCCAAGCGACCCATTCGTGGTGGCACGGCCCGGATTGGCTGTCCAAACCGTCACGCTTTTGGCCTGCCTTCGTCCACACATCTAACGCCGACTTTCCTCCCGAGAACCTTGAAGAACGACAAGTTGCTTTTCCGATCCGAACCATTCCACCAAACCCAATATTTGCACTACGGTCGTCGTACGTGGCACTACTGCGAGTAGTGGCGTGGATTCGACGATTCCGCTTCAATTCGAAGCTTGTCAACCGCACACAACGCCTCTCTGGATGTTTGACTACCGTCGAACTAAATGACGCCCTCCGGTGTCTCATCGGAATCGCTCAGCGGGAAGCATTTCGGGAAGAATTCACTTCTTGGCAGCATCTGGACAAGTTAAACCATCGTCGAAGTTAAATACCCTCAGACCGTTTGTTGATCAGGGTGTCCTGCGAGTCGGTGGCCGGCTCCGTAATGCATCGGTCCCAGATGACCGGAAACATCCATTCATTATGCCATCCAAACACCCATTCACCGAATTGATTGCTCGGTATTACCACGAGAAGTTACTCCAAAGCAAAATTTCTGATAAATTGCCACAGCGGCACGTGCAGTAGCACCGTAAGGCAAATAACTGCCATGCAAAACAATTTCTTTCAAGCGCATTGATTACCTGTAATTTTTGCGAAGACTGATTTTTACTTTTCCGGCCGTTAAGCCTTAAAACTGGGTCTGACTTGGTTGGCGGACTTTTCAATTTACTCCCAGTTGACAGCCGCCCTCCACCCTTGGTTTCGTCCATGCGATTTCGTTTAAAAAAAGTGCAAAAGTGGATAATTGAACTGAAGTTATTTTTACCGAAATTACAGTAGTTTTATCAAAGACAAATTAAAGACCTCCATTGTCCCTTTGCAGTGGCCCAAAAATTTATGGCTCATTAAGGGTAATCTAGAAGCCGTGAAAAAGTGTATACTGCGATCTGTCAAACTTGGGTTACCTTTTTGCACTACCGAGGGACCAAAATGCAAGTTACTAAAGTGGTACCCCAATCTGAGCCCGAGTGTGACGGAACCTGGTTTTATTGCATTTTTGGTTTGTACAGAGTGTACAAAACCATAACAGCTTTCACAAAATTTTACACTTGGATAATGAATCTATGTTGCAGTAAGTTTGAATATCCGCCGTAGTGGAAATTTAATGTTTGATACGACGAATAGTAGCGCATACGACGAAGAACAAAACCCTATAAAATAAATAAAAATCGGTCCTAAAACAATTCCCTGAGGAACACAAACGGCACTGATTTGGGAATGAAGTAGAGTTGCAATACTGCATATTGTGTGCGACTGGACTTGGATAAATATGATTCGAACCATTTGAGACCTGTCCTCCTATGCCTTTTTTCAACTTTAACATTCTAGGGCGTGATGTTTGTTCGAATCCCGTTTGAGGTCCAAAAATAAAACAATAATCGTTTTCTTTTCTTTCTATCATTCGTTCCATTATATAAAAAGTAAGTTCAAAGCAGATTCACATTGAATGGATGTTGTATAATCAAGAATGTTCGCTTATTAATATCTTTTGCTCATTAAACACTCAAGTAATTGATTTTTTACTATAAAGAATTTTGTTTTCCAGACACTGTGTGGTATGTTATTATCATTGATTGTTTCGCAAAACCCTAGGTAAATTTTCCTGTTCTAGAGACTCATTAATTATTTCTAGCAAATATTCTCCGGTAACTTCTAAGCACTTGGAAAATTTACATTATCAATGGCTGATGAACTACCAATTTGTAGAATAATCTTACACATCATATGAATACGATTGGGAACACATCCACGTGTACAGCAAACTGTCCTATGTGTGTGGATCGCTCTCATCCTTCGAAGCAGTTTGGAACATCCTGCAATTACTGCTGTTAACTTTCCCCACAATGATTTTCATAGAGGAACATTATCTACAATCCTTATTCCATCAAATATAACCTAATGGTGGATGTTCGGGATTTGCGACTATCACTAACGCGGCGAACTGAGGTTTGAACGAAACTTGTGCGATTTATGCTCACTAATATACGGACGTTATAAACACAGTAGATGCGATTGGTTTGATATTTTGTATTTGACTAACTCTAACAGATTTTCTGGCTATCATATATATAGGTATAAGATCAGTACAGAGACTGTGTGTAGAGAAACGAAACTTTGCCGAATCTTTTAGGCCTTTTCGCCGATCGTTATCTAGCTCTTCACAGATAAGAGTGATAAGGTGAGGTAGAAATTACATTTGGTGAGAAAGGGTGGAATATGGTTTCAATTGAGTGACCGTTAGGTGATTCATATAATTAATACCTAAAACATATGCCGGCCACCGTTAAAAACCTATTTTAACTATCTACCCTATGGTACCGGTATCAGTTCTTTTTACTAGCTAATTCGTATTAAATTCGTTTGTTCAATCGTATTCATACACGTGACTAATCGGTTTTCTGTTAGATATCTAGAGGTTACCGACCTTCTCCGATGAACTGTTGATGTTACATCCTGGGTTATCGACCTTGTTCGATGCAGCCGGCTTCGGGTCAACGATCATGAGCCGAATGGCTTGCTCGATCATCACAGACTTTTCCTTCCTTATCGGTCCGTCGTCTATCGAATCGCCAGGGTGTGGTTCGTAGCGCTCGTGGCCACGGATGTTGGCACTCGTCCGTCGGTCGGTCATGGTGGGAGACAAAAAATTCCTTGAGTTTTTTGAAAATTTATTAAATACATTAGACTTACATGGCCCGGAGGCCCGCAGGCCCCCGGTCGTTGCGCAGTGCGAACCCTGCGATGGTAGATCATCAGTGGTCATCAGTGGGCTCGCGGTCACGAGCGTTGATGGTGGTCTACCGGAAGCACGTAGATTTAGATATCGCGCGCCGGTACTCTCCGTCCTTGGTTTTTACTACGACGACGCGTGATTCCCATCATCTCCCTGAAGATGTGAGTCACCCCTGCGTAGCGCCATTTTAGAGTGTGCAAGTCCGTCGTCTTTCACCAAACCAGAGTTCCGATGACGATGTTATCCCTTCTCGCGGGTCCATTTGGTTCTTGCGCTGCAAACCGCGGAAAGGTATTTTGAGGGTCCAGCGCTTCCAGAGCGGCGGAAGAAACTCTTGGACTTCCTGCCACTTGTCGAGTCGGTTTGAGGTACATCTTCCAACGAAGGTTCCGAAATGGCTGTTAGCGGACGGTGGATCAAAAAATGTCCTGGCGTTAGGACATCGAGGTCGTCTGGGTCCGCTGACAGTTGTGTGAGAGGCCGAGAATTCATACAACTCTCGATTTGGCTCAAAAGTGTAGTTAGCCTATCTGCTGATAGGATGGAGTTCCGAGAGTGGCTTTCAAATGGGTTTTCATCGATTTTGATTCCCGCCTCCCACAAGCCACCAAAGTTTGGTGAGCGAGGGGGGATAAATTTGAATTCTATGCCGTCTTCGGCACAGGGAGCTGGTGACGTTTTTCCTGCGTTTGTTGACTTCGGAACTGTTTAGCCAACTCAGATAATTCTCGAGCTTGCTCCCCGAAAATTTAGAGCATTTGTCGCATTCGATGAGCTGGGTTTTCCTCGTCGCGCACAAAGCGCCGAAGGGCAGCGAGGAACGAACTTGTTGAAGATCTGCCGACCAGCTCTATATGCACTGCCTTTATCGACAGGCAAACGAAAAAGTGCTATGTATGCTTTGACAGGCTTGGACTTTCTACCGGGGATTCGGTAATAGACAGGTCCGCACAGATCAACCCAGTGTACAAAAATGGTAGTGTTGGAGAGACACGTTCGGCAGGCAAATTGCCCATGATTTGTTCCGTAGTCCGTGACGACAACGAAGCAGTTTATGCACGAGTGTACAATTCTTCGGGCTAAGTTTCGGCAGTAACGGAGGCTTGCGCATGAGCCAGCTGTGGTCCAGCA